>NC_137456.1:70410147-70600342 GCF_964235325.1 Thermobia domestica
CTCGTGAACGTAACAGAGCAATGTATAAATAAAAATTCCTATTACGAGTTTTGATCAACTGCTGCACGATAAAACCATAGACATGGTTCTAGCCACAAGACAGCCATCTCTTGTGCAAGATTGTACGGCTTGGTGACTTTAATCTATTTATGTTATGTTATGGTGCTGTTGGAAATATGGCAAGTATCAGTTCAGATGGGCAATGGGAAACCATCCACGCAAAGAACACGGTAATCCACATGATGACTGGACGTTAGGGTGCATCGAAATTCCATTTTTTTTTTTTTTTTTTAAATCAGCTTACCCTTAGCGATTTTTTTTTCCGGAATGGTCTCTATATGTCATACAGAAAATCGCACGCCGATGAGTTAATTTCTTTAGGTGCCACTAACGGCCTAAAGTTTCAAAAATTTGTTAAGAGATACATTTTTTTAAAAACAAATTATACATATTTACTTTTACGAAAACATTTTACCCTTAGTAGTTATTTTTGTCAGAAATGTACATATTTTACGTGAAAAAAAAAAATTCAGCTTAATCGGTCGTCCTTCAGGTGCCACCAGCGTCTTAAAATTTGGACAAAACGCCCCAAAAATATATTTTATTCAGTGTTTCGTTAAAAAAAAAAAAAAAATCAAGTTTTCGTCTCTTATAAACAGCTAATTAGGTAAGAAATGGGGCAATCAAGGTAAAAATATATACTTTATAGTAGAATGAATGTTATCAAATCAGACACATACCGGTAGTTGTCCAGCTTATGTTCGTAGCGCGAAAAAAATAACAAGTGATTATTTTTGTAGATAAAACTCCTTTCGATAAAACATCTGCACTGCATAGAATGAAGTCGCCCAAAAGCGAGTTTGTCGTAAAAATTAAAAGTGGAGTAGCATCGAGAGTAAAGGAAAAAAGTGACTCATTGTTAGTGTGTCTGCAGATGAGATTAGGAGTAACTTTGCGTTGCTTTGTAGACAGAAAATGCGGTGTTTGATGTGGAAACTGTTTAGGTTGCTGATTGTGTTTAAGTGAAAATATGTGTGCATTTGTGTGTGTTTTTGAAGAATTGCGTCCTACTTGTGCTTGTCGGCAGTCATTGAATGTGTCAGTCTGTCATTCCAATGGTGCGGCAAGTTTGTTGAGGTCTTGCGTTGACAAAAGTGTCTAACTTTCAAAATTGGTTTCGGTGAATAAACTATCAAGTGTCCGTAAAGATGTCACCTAAAAAGAAGTCACGTTTGAATGTAAGGAACTTTGTCCATAATGCCACAGGATCCCCTGCGGAATTCACTTTTAGTCAGCTTCCAACAATCGCTGATATTCTTAAGCAATTCTTGTGGGAAAGAGAAAACACGAAATGGGAAGCAGCATCTCAGAAGGACCCCTCTACTAAAGTGCTAGCTCATTTAGTGGCAAGGAAAGCAATTCAAATTTGGGAAAAGGCATCAATC
Source organism: Thermobia domestica (assembly GCF_964235325.1). NCBI lineage: Eukaryota > Metazoa > Arthropoda > Insecta > Zygentoma > Lepismatidae > Thermobia > Thermobia domestica. Next base: position 70,411,593 of record NC_137456.1, read on the forward strand.
AGCGGTGCAGCTATTTTGAGCGAGTAACGGGTTATAGCGTTGATCTTACATTATCACAAAAAGGTCCGTCAGCTGCAAAAGTTCAAGGACAAACCCGTTTCCTTTGCTTCCAAAGTTGTAAAATTCCAGGCGTTCGTCAGCAAAACTTTGTTTTGATATCGCTTCTTGTAAATGCATCAACCCGGTTGCTTGCACTTGTGCGAGAGGGAAGAAAGTGCATAAATTGGAGGTTTCATTTTTAATTGACTAGAGAATCACTCGACAGAAGGGTATGGCAGGACTTGATAGAAAGGAGACACAGAAACGTGTCAAACATTTATTGCGAAAAAATCGAGGTCAGAAAAATCAACCAAAGCCCAATGAAATTAGTAGTCCGGAAGACAAAATGATAGTGTCCCTTTACACAATGAATCGGGAGAAGAGTCAGATTCCACTGTCGAGTTTCTTCTTGCGCTTAAAAGAGAGAAGACTAGCCCTTCTAAACTAATGAGAGTTAGGTTGCCGACATTCTCCAATGCAGTATATACAGGGGATAGACAAAAAAATCTAAAAACACTTCATACAGGACACGTAAGTTTGATCCTCCACTGTACAACACGTGTTGTGGTTGCCGATAATTTTTTGTTTTCAATGTGTCATGTGGATCTTCCTCTTCCGTCAGCAGTAACCAATTCCCCTGTGAGTGTCGTAGTGTGAAAGTGGTGCGGTAAAATGGGCAACCTGACAGACTTCCAAAGAGGCATGATCGTTGGTGCCCGTCTGGTTGGAGCTTCAGTGGCAACAGTGGCGAACATTGTGTGAGTATCGAAAGGCACTGTGTCCAATGTCACGATGGCATACACAATTCATGGGCAAACGACGTCTGCAAAGAACAACAGTGGTCAAAAGACAATCCTGTCAGATAGGGACCGGAGGGCATTAAAACGGATTGTAGCAGCTAAAAAAAAATAAATAAATAAATAAAAAATAAAAATAAATAAATTAAAAAATGGCAGAAGACCACTGCAATGAAAATTACGTCTAAACTCAATTCCGGCCTACAGAACCCGGTTTCATCGAAAACAGTGTGACGGGAACTTCATAAAATGAAAATTAATGGCAGGGCCGCTATCGCCAAAGCCCTAGTCACAGCAGTAAATGCGAAGAGTCATATCAAATGGTGCAAGGACCACAAGGCGTGGGCTCATGAGCAGTGGAAACACGTAATGTGGTCCGATGAATCGACTTTCACCTTGTTTCCAACAACCGGTTGTGTTTACGTATGGAGAACACCGTCGCAGGCCTATGATACAGACTGTCTGCTCCCAACTGTAAAGCATGGGGGTGGTTCTATTACAGTATGATCAGTGATATCGTCGTTTTCTGCAAGTCCCATCATAGCCCTGCATGGAATGATGAATGCTAAGGCGTATGAGGCCATTCTGGGGGACCAGGTTCTACCCATGGCCCAAATATTGTTCCCTGATGGTGATGGCATCTACCAAGATGATTTGGCACCCTGTCACGCTGCAAAAATGGTGAAATCATGGTTTGAGGAGCATGACCAGGAGCTATCACACCTCCCCAGAGTCCCACAATCACCAGATCTGAACATCATTGAGCCATTGTTGTCTGAGTTAGAAAGGCGTGTTCGGTCTCATTACCCTCCACGAGCATTCCTTAAGGAACTGGAGCATGTTTTGGAGGAACAATAGTACAAAATTCCACACACCACGATTCAGGAGCTGTATACATCCATTCCACGTCGGATCCAAGCTGTTTTGGACGCAAAAGGAGGCCCCACACCATACTAGGTATGATTTTCACACTTTTGCAAACGTTTTAGATTTTTTTTGTCCAACCCCTGTAGATGTAATATATCAGACCACAAGGCCGCAATTATCGCTTCGTCGCTTTTGGCAGATATCGGACTGGTTACCCCAGTTCATAAGCAGAAGGTGATCGACAAAAGCAAGATTCGGAGGTTGAAGAAATCCTTAGGAAACGCCATCGTTGAAGAGGCGAGTGCATCGCTTGAATCGACCGAAGTAAAAGCGCTATACTTTGACGGAAGAAAGAATCAGACTCTCACCCTTGAGACAAAAGACGGCATCAAACCACCGAATAATGAAAAAAGAAGATCGCTACGTAGGCCAGGATCGAACTATCTTGCCCACGTCTCTCCTTCATCTGGAAGAGGAGAGAACATACGGGTTGCCATCACAAAGTTCTTTGTTGATCAAAATATCTCCCTGTCAGATCTGGTAGTTTTGGGTTACGACGGTACTGCTACTAATACTGGTCGGAAGAATGGTGCCATATTGAAGTCTTCCTGAACAAACCCCTTGAGAGAATCGTCTGTATGATACACACAAATAAGCTCCGATTTCGACATTTGATTGAATTTATAAACGGCAAGTCTACTGGACCAAATACATTTAGAGGACCAATAGGATCGGCACTTCCAACCTGCAAAGAGTTGCCACTCCAGAGTTTTCAGCCCGTTCCAGTAGACTGGGACCTCGAACTTCACTGAGGATTCATTAAGTACCGATCAAAAAGATTTGCTGAATATCTGCCAAGCGGTTTCTTCAGGAGAATGCCCCGGAAGACGATATTAGTGATTGGGTTCTTCAATCTGTTGTCTCTTACAATAAATAAATGAATAAATAAATAAATAAATAGTCCTCTTGGCTTACACGCTTTTTTTTTAATTTTTTTTTTATTTACAACATTAAGAACTTTTAAGCTCGCCTCGGAAAAGTTATTTCTAATGTTCTTTCCTTCTATAATGCAACTCCGTGTGATACAAGTTCGTCGTTTAGAAAGGGAAAACAAAAAAAGTTGTTTCCCAAAAATTTCCAAGAATTTCTTTTCACTTTACGTCCAATAGTTATGCACCGAAGCTAACGGAAGACATTCTCTTTTAAGAAATATGTAAGTGTGTTTAACAAATTACACGTGATTCACGAAAATATTGCAAATGCTTGAGTTCCTTTCTTCTCGATTTACGTGACTTCGATGTCGATGATAACAAACAAAGCGATTCACCGTCAATATATACGAACTGTAGGAATGCAATCCGTTAAGTCAACATTTGACTTATCTTCACTTTCACAACATCCCCCACAGGAAAGAAACATTTCTACCGAGTTGTTCATTGGGTTCAGCAGTGGAACAGGTATGCGTTTATCAACGGACTGGGGAAGGATGCTGATAGGTGGACATTACAAACCTATTAGAACGAAAATGATCTCATATCTAAAAATATCTTGCACATAATTTCTTGCGATAGTTTGTCAGTTGCGAACGAAATTGCGAGTGTCGAAGAAGTAACTTAAAATATTTTAATATTCGACAATCTGAGACGGCTGTGTTGGCCATGGTTGTCAAAAGTGTTCACAAATTCTACAGTAGTTGAGGATGATGACACGAATGACCTTCAACTAAAGCAGCGATACGAAAGAGATCTATACTTCTCTCCGTAGGCTGAACAGTTAAAAGTGAAACGAGTTATATTTTTCGAAACATGTCTATTTCGTTTCACAGATTATTATTTGTCATCTTCACGAGACAATTTTCATGACAGAAGGTTAACTTGCTTTACTCAATACTTCGTAATAATAAAATCTTTTGTTGTCGCGAATTCTGTCGAGAAATTTGAAGCTTAAAATATATAAAACGATAATCATGCTTCTTGTCCTGTATGGTTGCGAAACATGGTCACTTACTTTAACGCAGACTCAAAGTCTTTAAGAACAAAATCGTGAGACAAATATTCGGACCCAGAAGGAACGGAAAAGGGGAATGGCGGAAACCACATAACGAAGATTACATAATTTATACCGTTTAGCAAACATTGTTAGGGTTCATCAAACTAGGAGGCTTAGGTAGCCAGGATGGAAGAAAGTAGGAGCGCTTACAGTTTTAATTACAAATCCAGTTGGAAAACGAGCATTAGAAAACCCTAGGCGCAGATGGGAGGACAATATTAAGACGAACCCGCAGAAATAGGAGTACAAAATAAAAACTGAATCCAGTTGGCTAAGGACAGAAGTCAATGGAAAGCTTTTGTGAATGCGGCATTGAATCTCCGGATTCCATAGGTCATAGTGTGGCTGAGTTAATAAGAAAAGACAATAATGAACATCTTGTTTCTACAAAACAAAACAAAACAAAAAAAAAAAAACCACAATATAAATCATATAATCCAGTCAATTTAATTGAATTATTAAACAGAGAAATATTTTCTAGTATTGAAAAAATAAGTTTCCGAAAGATAATGGCCTAGATCTGCCTCTTAATGAGATATCATATGTTTCACATTTACTTATGGTAGAAATATAGCAGAAACTATCCCAAATTTTGTAGATGCTAATGGCAATACAAATATTGTTTACTACCACCTACAGAATTGTGATTGTGAAGGTCTCGTATTTGAGAGTTATCGATCACATGTAGCTCTACTTAAAACTGATTACCTCCGTTAGAGATTCAATAGTGGCTTTGGCCTCATTGGAAAACTCTTGAAATGGTAAATAACGATTATTTCAGGGCATTTTCCCGTATATTAATTCGTGTCAATGTTACGGACAGTTAAATCTTAAAACACAAATTGAGAATGCGCATTCGTTTCACTTTAAGGAGCCATATTTGAAACTTGAGTTGATTTTGAGTTTAACGTCCCTTTTCAGCAGCGAGGCTATATGAGACGTGGACCTACTGATTAACGTGGAATCCGAACCACATGAGCTCCCGCCGGGAATCGAACACAGGTCTTCCGCGCCAAAGGCGCGTACGCTAACCGCTTAGCCACGGAGGAGCTCCCATATTTGAAACTATGATAGTGTATGGCAAATGGTCGTTACAAATAATACCTAATGTATTTTCTGTCGAATGAAGTAATGAAATTTCTCTTAAAATAGTGAGAATATACGAAATTTTAAAATTTAATGGGTAAATTATGTCGGTGGCCATTTTGACGATATCACATCTCGGTTTCCTCAAGCATGATTTTTTTTTTTTTTTTTTTTTTTCGAATCTGAGTTTGTTGTTTAGAACAACATTCTGAGCCTTTCCACCAATTTTCAGCTTATTATAAAATTCCGGGTTAAAACCTAAATGTACCGTACTGGACTAGAAACAGAAAAAAGGCAAGAGGGGATGCGAAGAGATGCCTTGGCCCTGAATGCCTTGGCGGTGTATCTCAATCACAACGTTGGAGAGACTTTTGTCTAGCACGTGTTCGAGTGAATGCGGTATGAGACTTTGTTGTCGCATTGCTCACAGTACTGTATTTTACCTCAGATTGGTTGTTCTGTTCTCTGGTTAATATGCGGCCAGCCTTCGCTGGAGCAGGTGTATCCAAGACTGCCACTATACTAGGAGTATCGAAAATATGAGTGTTGACGATTGCATGTGAACTCGTGACAAGACTATGAAAAGAGAAATAATAGACTGAAGCCAAGTCCAGGCGAGAGCGAGCACCGAACATTGAAGACGTTTTTAACCAAAAACCATAGAACTAATGCAGCACAATGACTCAATGGCTACAGAACTCAATCAACATCTGGAACGGCCTGTTTCTACAGCCACAGTTCAATGTGAGCTTTATAGCCTCAGCATTTGCGATTTTGTTGGGCAAGCAAAAAAGACGGCACACAGAACATCAAACAGGGACCGCCGATGATTGGAAGACAGTAATATTCTCCGAGGAGTCATCCTTCTTGTTTTCAAAAGGCCAGGTTTATGTAGTGGATGCCAAAAGGCAATATTCCGGACTGCCTACTTCCTTCTATTAAACATGGCGGTAGTGTGAACAAAACGTATATGATATTTCGTTGGTCCTATCATTAGTCTCAAAGGAACATTACTACCAGTGATTACATTAACATTTCAGTTGACAGATGAATCCATTCTATAGTGCAACAACTGTCTTCGCAAATGACAATATGTCAATGCAAACAGCTAGACCTGTCCAAGCATGGTTGAAAGAGCATCAGGATAAATTTCATTACGTCCCTGGTCCGCTTAATCCCCCGACTTCAACAATGCTGAATATCTAACGTCAGTTTCCGAGTAAAGTCTAGCACAATTTCTTTCTCCATCATCACTGACGCAAATGATTGCTGCATTCCAGGAAGAATGGTCCGCTATTTCTCTGGAAATCAGTTACGTGTTACATGCCTCAATTCCGTGGCGAAAGAAGCTGTCTACATGCTATAAGTGATCCAGCGTTGTATTAGTCACGTAAGCTGCATTTTATTAAGTGTTAATATCTAAATGTGTCCCAATTTTTTTTCTTTTCGTTACTAAGTTTTTATGTAAGCTTTGAATCTCAACTCGTTCCGGATATATATATATATATATATATATATATATATATATATATATATATATATATATATATATATATATATATATATATATATATAAGAACATATTGTCAGAAATAGTGAAACTCACTGAACATACTTTATGTTCAATGAAATTACTTCTAAAAAACGTGACCGACCATTTCTTTTTCGATTATGCACACGTTGAGTATCAATACGCTTGTATTATACGTATCTTTGACGTTCTCACAATTGGAAGCCTGTATTGCTGCTGGAATATTTTCAACTACTTCGCTCACACTTCACCCGTAGCATGGATGAACTTGAAAGTAAATCAACAATAGGCGTTAAAAAAAAGGGGGGGACATACGCAGAAGAAAGCATTTTTGAAAAATGGTTATAGCGTTTTCTTTGTAAATAATATAGGTAGTAGTACCTATAATTCTGTGTTGTAATTTTTGTTAACTCCTTTTTTTTTTCATGTTTTTTGACTCCTGTCTTCTCTTAAAATCCCATTGTTACCGATAACGTCTGCAGCAAAATAGTTTTAAATATTGCAATTTCAACAGAATTCGTCGATCACTGAATAGACGTATACGTGTTTTACTTGCATTCTCTCATTTGCATGCAACCAGAATATTTAGTCTTTTGCCCATGTATATACCCGTACAAATTACTATTAAAATATCTGAGTGTGTATGATTGATGTGTAAACTGTCTCTACAAACGTTACTGGAAAGATGTTTTTCTTTCTTTTTAACAGAACTGTATATCTTGATTCCATACGCAAAATTTGTGCTACGATCATTATGACTCTTAGCTTTATATACTTACTTCTCGGGAGAGCTATAATGGCTCAATAATAAACCAAAGGAGCAAAGAGCTCTATCCCTGTGCGCTTTCCGGTGGACCACATATTATTAATAGACTTTTCTTTAGTTCATTTACATTTAGATAATGAAGTTCAAGCCAGGAATTAAGATTAAAAAATTAAAACACAAAATGTACATAAAACTTATATTTGATAGAAAGGAATTGACTACAAAAACTTTGGCAACAATCTTGTTTTCATTTTTCAGTTATATGTTGTTTAATATAGGACAAGTAATACAACTATTACGTGAGAATGAAAATGAAATAAAAATTAGAACACAAATCGAAGTCCATATTTACTGAAACATATTATATATTCCACATAAGTTTCACCAAGATATCTGTAATTACATTTTTTTCCATCCGTGCTTATTCATTTTATTTTAATTTACGTTTCAAACACATTGATTGCGTTCATCATCAGAGCTAAAATAAAATAAATAAAGCACAGACAGAATACAAAACAAAACAAAAACAAAAACAAAAATGATTTAATAAAGATGTCACATTGTTTAGTTTATGACAATACACGATTAAGTAGAACATTTAAGATACTACTTCAAAGCATTATTCACATCTAAATGGTTAACAACTGGAACTTTTCACTACTTTAATTACAATTAAGAAAAATACAGTTCACAAAGCAAAATATGAAACCGATACTAAAGGCTAAAATCAATACTAAAGGCGTATGTTTAATATATCTCTATGATAACCCTTTACAGTCATACTTGAAATGCCAATGAAGCTGTGACACTTCACGGAACCTTTTTGTACACATTGGACATTCATATGATTCTTCTTCTGAATGACATTCCATGTGATAGTCATAGATATGTTTTTGACTAAAAGATTTATTACACAAGGAACAAAGAAATCCAGACTTTCCTTCCCGAGGAGATTTTGAATGGTCACGCTGACTACAAACTCGTTTATGTGATTTTAGACCAGCAAGGTTCATACACTTTTTATCACAAATATCGCACTCAAAAGATGGTGTATCGCTGCTGTTCTTAAGTGACTGTCGAGATGATATACCGTTGCTGTTCTTGAGAGACTTCTGAGATGGTGTACTGTTACTGTTCTTCAGAGATTGTCGAGATGGTGTACTTCTGCTGCTCTTAAGAGATTGTTGAGATGGTGTACTGCTGCTGCTCTTCAGAGAGTCTCGAGAACACTTTCTCTCATGAGCTTTCAAACCAGCAAAGTTTTTACATTCCTTATTACAATCTTTACAACTGAATGGTGTAGTATTCAACTTCGGTGATTTGAGAGGTGGTGTTTCATTTTCAGCCGATGCTTCTACACTTTCGGTCTTTCGATTTCTTTTTCGGGTTGAAGCATTTTTTGGTGCAGTCTCAGGTGTTTTATCAGAGGCGTTTCTACAAACGAAAAACAAAAAAAAGGGAAGAAAGGTTAGAATTTGCTATCTTTTTTTTTTTAAAAAAAGTACATAATCTATATAAGAAAAAAAACTAATAAAATACAACCAATATATCTGTGCATGAAGTAAATTTAACATAACAGAACATTAATATTATGAAGATTGCCACAAAACAGAATACAGTGCCAGGGAAGGTGAGAAAATATCAATTTTTCCAATTTTTGGTTTACGGATATTTCTGCTTGTACGAGCCCACGTTCCTTGTTACAGGTCTTGTGTAACTGTATCACTGTGATTTCATTATTGGACTGGAAAAGAAAATGACCGCCATCAGAATTCATGGATCGTAACATAAGTAGCCCTGAACAGGATATAAGTACTCACGATTTTCGTGAAATATAATCATAGCTCAAGAATCCTGGAAAATGTTTAGAAAAAATACTCCGTATCAGAGATATGGACTAACCTTATGGTTATACAATTCAGTGTGTTGAAGAACAATGGACAAGATTTCGAGCAGCGACGTATAATTGCTAGTATTATATCACGCTCTGTACATAAACGAAAACAATTCAAAAGTCACATCATGCCTCTCCTCATTCGGAACGATACATTTCAGTTTAACTTTGCCTGTCAATCCATTTCTTCATAGTTTCAATTTATCAATAAATATCCTTAACCATAGGGGTTATGAAGTAATACCACGAACTCCTTCATACGATTATTTGTATATCTATGGTTATCTGTTGGGAAAATGTTCATGTTTACTGTTTCTGGAGTTCAGCACCGAGGTTAGGTGAAACTTGAATTTACAGTTTAGCATGGGATCCGAAACACACCAATTCCACCAAGAATCGAATCCGAGTTTCTCGCACCGGTGACCACATTAATCATTTAGCTACGCGAGAGCCCGATTTGTTCAAAAGAAAATGAACTGAAAAGTTCAACGTCCCATTTCATATTGTTTAAAGAGAGAGGGTAAAACGAACATTTATTCAACAATATACCTGCTCCTTCAGCGAAATAGAAATGCTGTGATCCAATTTCGAAATTTAGTTTTACATGTTGGCTGAGGGCATGGGGGCTGCGGTAGAGCGCTCGCTTCTGGTTCGATCTCATGTCACGCAAGTCTGTAGTGGACAACATCTCCACACGTTTTTTCGGAGTTCTGTTTCCTCTCACGTTTTCATACCACCAATGATTTCATAAACATTCACTTTCATTAGCCTTCATCGTTTTTAGCCTAAGAGGCCTAAGTGTAAGACGTAAAACGAATATTTTCTTCCATGATGCCGTAATTTGAACCCAGGCCTTCCTTCTCATTTTATTAATCCAGAGATTCAATGAAGTCTCTCTATATAATTATACTTTAAAATACCTTCTTGCTTAAACTTCCAATATTTTTTTGTTTTTGAACTGTTTGAAGTTCCTATGTTCCAATACACACCATTAGTCTGTTATATTGTTAATATGTGAGGTTACTATTATATTATTATCTTCTCAAAAATCCAAGGTAAAAGAAATATAAAATCTGTGGCAACCTTGTACTACTAATAGAAGCTACACCAACTGCTAAGCTGATCACCAAGCAGTTTCATATTTTTTTTTTTTCAAAAAAGCAAGAAATAATTAAAAGCCATCCTGATCAAAAAGTGTCAGAACTGAATACCAAAATAATGTACTTACACAAATGGGAAGTTAGTCCCCTTCTGAATCGGCGTCCTCAGCAAACACACATGCTCATAGCAAATGTCTCTCGTTGAAATAAATACACAAACATTCACTGTATCGACAACTGTTGCTATAAACGCACTTATATTATACACAACTCTAATTTACATAAAAGTTGATGTACAATTGTAAAATCACAAGAATGAGACACACTGAAACGTTTTTCTTTCAGCTTAACCAAAGTTTTACAGCAAAGGTGATCACAAAGTAAAAATACTTAAATATACACGATTAATGTACTGTATATGATTAATGTCTTCACACTGAAGTGCGGATCACCTGATTCCATAAACCGTGTTCGAGTCACTTTTAGTCATAACAGTCAATAATACAGAGATTAATTAATCAGACTCGATACTTTTTGATCAGGTTGGTAGTAATCATCCGTTATCAACAGAATGCAATATAAACAATACTTTTATAATGGGCCTAAGACAGACCATAGTAAAAAATATGGCAGAGAGCCGAGCTCAAGGCTCAATGTAGCTAGACTTTTAACAGCTCTAATTTCAGATATCGAAGATTTCTTTCTCATGAGCAGAAATTAACTGCTGGTTGTGTAATGTCTGCTAAATTGCGTGCTATATACAACTATACTTATCAAGACGATCAAATGTTTAAAGACTAGAAAAGAATGGAATGAAAAACAGCCCAGCACATTGTTCTTAGATAAATAATGTAACTAACCTTACAGTCCCAGCAACATACATGTAATTATCCCAGCAACATAATTGCAACAGCCGTTCCTGCTACCATCCGCCGTAGCTTAATTACTATAAGAACAATGAAATCACAGCACGTATACACTCATCCCTTGATTTACGAACTTTGAAAGCAAAAGACAAAATCTGGAGCAGTCGATTCAGTGTGAAACCTGGTTTTAAACTAAAAATGTTGAATTTACTGTAGTATAGTGTATCAGCTATTTTAAGCTGTCATATTGGATAGTGTACTTGATTAAAAGTACAGTACTGTATTTTTTCTTTCCATTTTTCGTGCAATTGTATATTAGCCATTGCAGACTTAGTGTCCGAAATTACAATCAGCAACATCCGACAGGTACTGTCCCCCTTTCAGTCGAGTTAGTAGTCAATAAGTAAATCATATTGTTAGTTGAGTTCTGCGATTTCACTGTTCTTCGTGTACTGAGCGATCAAGGATGAGAGCAGATGGAGTCTTGAAATCTTACCATTGGGATAAATACATTGGTACTGTAACGTTAGTTATATTATTTAGTTACTAGAAACGAATGTTTACTGAGGAATGCCAACTATTACTGTTTAGAATTTTTATCGAGATTTCCTCATTACCCCAATAGCGAAGTACAGAAATTCTTCACATGTAGCTAAAAGCGCTCTTTGATTACGAAGTCAATCCACATGATTCACTTCTTAAACAAGTTTTAGTTAAGACTTAAGTACTCCACGCGGTTGTTCGAGATGAAATGAAAAGAAACTTTAGTTCAACGTTCTGAGATTTTTGCCTTCTAAACCGATGCCAAATGAAAAGACTGGTCGAATGGAGATAGTGTCAGATACAATCTTGTAGTCTACTATAAGTATACATTGCCTGAGAACGACCAGACTTACGAATCAGAGGTGGGAGCTCTACCATTGAGCCACCGTGGCAGAAACTCGTGGTGCCCAACCCCCTTCCAATCCCACCAAACGCACAGCATAACCTTCGTGGCCCTCAGTGTGGGCTTCGCACCAACAGTGGAGCTTATTTTTTCGACAACAATCTTGTCGTCGGTTACCTACTTTTCATCACTCGTGATCGACCGCTTCAGAAATGGCTTGAGTTCGTCATACTTCAGTAGAGAGTAGAGTAGAGTAGATTTTGAGTTTAACGTCCCTTTCAGCAGCGAGGCTACATGAGACGTGATTCCGACACTGATTAACGTAGATTCCGAACATGAGCTTCCGCCGGGAATCGAACCCAGGTCTTCATGCCAAAGGCGCGTACGCTAAACGTTTAGCCACGAAGGAGCTCTACTTCAGTAGGAATTCGCAGATAGAAATCGAAAGAGTAAATCTTTTTGAGTTGGATCATGTGACACCCAATCATTGAGTTTCTTTCTGTAGTCAGTTTTTTTTTTATTTTATTTTATTTTTATTTTATTTTATTTTTTATTTTTTTATTTATGGTTTAACAGTCTTTGGTGATGGATGCTTAGGTCAATGGTAAGGTTACGATTACTTATATCCCGGTCTTGTTCGACTTTTGACAGAATATCATGCAGTGGTAGCTTACTGCGAAGAACATTTTGGTTTTCGAAATTTCCAGAATGAAAGCAACTGAACCTTATTTTGACTGTTGCTTCTGATAACTCCTTTCTCATAAACAGCACAAATTGCTTCACGTGCCAGGGCACCATTTGTGCTATTATCGGAATAAAATTGTAAAATGTAGTGCAGTTTTGTCCACTCATCTTCACGGCGCAATTCCTTACATATTAGAACTCGAACGCTTTTTGCACCTCTACTAACTTCAACTGACAGCTGTCAAACGACGTTTGGCCGGAAAAGCTACGACTTATACAATCTGAGATTTAAGACTAATGCCATCTTGTCCGAAAAAGGCTCAATACTTTTCAAGCAGTCTTATGTATTTTTGGGATTCTACATCAATATTAAAAGTTGTTTTTCGCCTCCCATTTTTGTTTTCGCTCTATAAGAGTTAATATTGGAACCTGAAGTGGTAGTAATTTCTATCACTTCCTTTGGCAACAAGGAATAAATTAAATGAAACGAAATCTAAAATGAAATCTCTAAGTTTTACGTCCCACGATTATGCCGGTTAGGCTAAAGGAGACGGTGATAATGAGAAATGAATGAAATGGTGAAATGAAGAAAGTGGGAGGAAACGGGAGAACCCCGAGAAAACCCACGAGCACGGTGTTTGTCCACCACAAAGCTCACTTAACGTTAGCTGGGATCAAACCAAGAACCCCATGCACCAGAGATGAACGCTCTACTACTTAGCCATTGTTGCCCCTTTCAAAGAAATAAAGTGAGACATGGAACCTAATTTTGCGGTTCTGAATTCATAATAAACAAACTGTCTCTTGCCATCTATTGCTTTTTCTTTTTGTTTTTCTTTGTTTTGTTTTTAGTGTGCCGATCATGCTGAAACTGAAAATCTTAGTTTTTCAACACTTCTGGTTTGAATACAGAGTTAAAGTTGAGATGAAACTTTTCCTTAAACGCTGAATCCATATCAAAATGCCACTTTAGAAATCTCTTATCGTTTTTGCTTTCTGGAGATCAATATTGACCGTAAATTTCCAGCACCTGCGGTTTTAGTGGAGAGAGAAAGATGGGCAGGGTCTTGTAACACTAAATCGAATCTTAAAAATGCTTCCTGCTATTTATGCTATTTATTACCGTTACTGTTTTATGATTATCAACACTGAAACCGGAAATTGTTAATTTGTAACATTTCCGGTTTATATACAGGGTTAATGGAAGAGATGAAACCTATTCAAGGGACACTGAATTGATTCCATTAAAATTGCTCCACGGTATTTCATGCTATTTTTGCTCTAATACTTGTCGATAAATATATGAACGGACATTGCCATGCTGTAAGACTTCTCGTACTTATGCACAGTACAACTTAAAAGCCTTTAAAAAAAACTGTAAAAGCACGAGAATTTAAATAGAAACTCGATAACGATACTAAATTTAAGACTTTTTCATTGAACTAATAGAAAACATTGTCTACACACTGCAACGTAAGTCAGTCAGAATTACAGACAAAACACGGCCTCTAATATTGTCTGTTAAGGTTTATTTCTAAACAAATACGTTAATTAATCAAGCTCCTCAACATAGTTTATCTCAATGTTTTACATGCTCCCTCGGTTACTAAGAGAATTTGTAATTACGATTGCAAGATCCCGAGATATAATTGGTATATCAAAATATGTTTTCTAAAGTGGCTGATTATTGTGTCAAAGTACACTTTTTCAAGTGGCAGATTCCTCTTCAGATTCCTTTCAAGAGTAAAGTACTTTCTTGATTTTTTCCCTGAGAAATGACTTATTTAATGACTTATAAGTTCTTCTTAATGAAATACTGAATTATGAAAAATAAACTAAGGCGTTAGAGCAGGGTTCGTACTGATGTATGGAGAAAACTATTTCCCTGACTTCTCCCTGACCTTTGGCAGGAAATTCCCTGCCTTTCATGACAGGTGTCGGATGACGTTGACATATAAATAAGGAATAAATATAGGTGAATATTTATATATGGGAACATTTATTCTATAGAGATAAATAATAATCAATTGCTCACACGTACATTCCACTTACAACCCCTAAAATTCTGAGCAACGTTCTATATCATCAATGGCTGGCTTAACTGAAAATATGTGTACAATTAATGTTAGAAAAAATATATTTTATAAAATTTCCCTGGCCAGTAGGAGCCCTGTACAGCTGTTTATAAGAATATAGCATTTCTTTACTTTCATCTTTCAGTAAACTACCCTTATTTTTGGAGGTAAGAAGAAAATCTGATAGACCACCACACAATAATTTTATATATATAAAAAGTATTAAGTTTAAAATTTGGTCCGGATACGTTGAATAGTATGACCTCTAGGCGAGTGTACATTTCGAGACGACAGACATTCAAACGCTTTTTCTGTATGTAGCTGGGCTACAGGAAATACATGTTTTAAAGAAAAGTACCATGGCTCCATTTAACATATAAACCCATTAAAATTTTGAATTTAATTTTTCAGTATCGCCGTATTTTCTTCTCTCTAATCTATCAGCACTCGAAAGTAAAGTCTCCCCCCCCCCCCAAAAAAAAAACGAAGCGTATTTTAATACATGCACCAGCCGTTCCCGTCATTTACGACCATCCAGAACACATGAGCAGAATACACCGTTTCACTCAAAATTTCAGAAATAGGTCACCCAGTCCCAGGGTCTACAGAAGTGGGCCCAGCCCAAAAAACCCGCCGGGTTTTTTCGGGTTGAATCCAGCTGAAAGAACCCACTTTAAAACCCAACTGGGATTTTGAGCTTTTTGTTAGTATATTATTGGTACAACTAAGGTAATCACATTGAAAATTATTTTTATCAGCTTTTGGACTTTCCTTGGGCGAATTAGATGCTTACATGTTAAAATATACAACACTCAACGTTAGACCTATATAAAGTTCTGAATGCACTGAATGAATAAAAAAAAAACTTATCTTAACCTGAGATAATTACAGAACAAAATTAGTGTATGGATTGTGTTTATAGCCTATTTGAAGTAAAATATGCAATTTTATATTTTAGGAAACACTTTCCGTGAATAGTGTGCTCGCCGACTGGGCGACGCCGGGGGACGTTATTCCTCATACGTATGACGAGTTTAAGGCCATAGGTGCCTGTACCACCAGTAAATATGTAAATACATTAGTAAAACTATTAGTATTATTTCATACATTTGATGGTAACACAAGTATTGTTCAGTAAAATTTCGTTTTCCAAGAACAGTAGTTTAGTTCCGTCATTAGTTGCTACTCTTCAAATAAGCATTCTGTAGAATCAACACCAGGAATAGCGTAAAAATTTTTGTCAAATTTAAGAAGCTTAATGCTCGGAGTTCCGAAGACTATGTAACGCTGCTCTTTCAAGTGCTAAATTTAAATTTCCGTACTAGCGGAAGTGTCGATGTACAGTAAAGAAAGCTGCATTTTAGGGGAAAACCCGTCGTGAAAGAAGTCCTCGGGAAATTCCCGCAAATGAACGCACAAAACATAAAACATAAGCGAATACTTCAACAATAAAACTATTTATATTAAGCTGGAAGATATTTAACTTCATTTAAGACATTTTGAAACATTTACTTTATAAAATATGAATTATCTCTTTGTTAATTGTTTTAAATTCATTTTTGGGAAAGAACCTTCTTGCTAGTGCTACGGAAATTCCCATAATTGAACGCGCAAAGTATCGGAAGTGAACTTCAACAATGAAACCATTTACTTTACACTGGAAAACATTTGCCATATAAGACATTTTGAAACATTTATTTTATAATACATGAATTATATCTCTGTTTTAAATTAATATATTTGGTTTTGATATTAGGCGAACGTTACTAAGGCTCCTGGGATGATTCTATCTACATTTGTTCGTTTGTTTGCCTATACCACACACACATTACAGGGTACAACTTTCGGTACAAGTTTAAATTTTCAGGGTACAAGCACGAGACACACTAAATTTCCTAAATAGACTTTAGTGACATACCAACGTAAAATTTCAAAATGGCGTGTTTTTTTTTTTTAATTTTCTTTTTTAATAGCGGTTATCCACGCTCCAAAGTCTTTTCAATAGAAATTTTCAGAGTAGAAGCACGAGACACTAAAATCACCCGTATGTGTTTTGGCGGCGATCCAACGTAAAGTTTCAAAATGGCAGCCATTTTTCAACTAGCGGGTATCCACGCTACAGGATGCAATTTTAGGACTTTTAAATTGAAATTTTGAGGGTAAAAGCAAGAGACATTCTTAATTTGCTGTATAGATTTTCTCAGCGATCCAAAGTAAAATTTCAAAATGGTGGCCATTATTTTAAAACAGTAGTGAACAGAAAATTGTTGCAAGTTGCGATAGTGACAATCTTGAAATATACATCACATTTTAACACTTTAACCCCAAAGAGATTGAAATATTTCGAAAATAAAAAACGGAAGAACCCTCATGGGTCCAGGTGGGTTGGGTTTTTTCAAACCCTGCCCATCCCACAGACTAACAAAATGGTTAACGAAGCACATTCACTTCAACACCAAAAAATCTCACACATCTTAAAACCACAGTTATGAATTCAAAACCAACATTTGCTCAAGTGCCAACGCAATCTTAAAATAGCTTCTATCGATAATTATCACATATGTAACTGCATTATTGTACTTAACAATAGCACACACGCGATCACTGTAATAATAAAACAAATTTTCTGATATAAAACTCTACGAACTCACTTAGCATACAAAATTACTCAAAGTATGTTCAGAGAAAATGTATTTTATATTTAAACAGTATCGAGCCATACTTAACAGTTAAGAAGGAAAGAAATAGATTCTAGCCAGAAATACCTTAAAATCACCCATCGTTACGGAAAAAAGTCAACAGGAAATACTATCAGGGATCTACCAAGTTACATGAGTAAAGGCTAATGTCACTTACGAAGACACGACTAGAAGGAAAATCAAAATTCGGATAGAAAAGCATATTAAGAAATTCTAGGAATACTGACATTCTCACCTTTAATCTTTCGATAACCTCTTCAGGAACAAGCATAAAACTTTTCATACATCAATTTTTGCACAACTAAAAATCGCATATCGAGCAAAACACGTTAGAATCTTACTATCTACGCACAAAATATTTTCCTTCGTTACACACACATAAATAACTAAATAAGGCTTGAGGAGAGATCATTGAGAGTTTCCCAAAATTACTAAAATTGGGGGGGAGGGTGTCAGTAAATTCAAAGGTACTCATTTTTGACCATCAAATTTCTTCTAGATCGTTCAAATAATTATACTTAGCGTCGAATTTTCGCTGGTTTTTGTCTTTTCAAGACTTAGGTAAGAAACAGTATTTTGGAAGAGAGATGGGTATGGAAATTAAATGTTTATACTAATAAATAAAAACATTTTGTTCCTCCACAGAATACACATCTTAAACCTTACTTTTTCTTCAGTAGTTGATGGCGTCGGTGAAGGTGTTAATGTTATTTCAAATTCTGTCTAAAGTGCTCATATCCAAATTTAATTTTGATTCACTCGTTCGAATGAATGAAAAAAAAAAAAAAAAGTTTCGTATGCTGGTTTTTCTACGAATGATGAAGATTTTTGACCAATTTCACTTTATGGATGTTGTACTTTGAGTCTTTCGGGTGTTTGTTTTGAAATGCCCGATATTGGGATATCATTGTATTTGGCATCCCGAATATCTTCTTTCATCCTGATTGGCGTTTTTGGATGCGGAGGATAGGTACACCTCAGCTCCCTTTCTTTTAACATAGACTGTACTCGGGTTTTATTTATATATATATATATAAAAAAAAATCCTCTTAATTTAAATAAATGAAGTACTTAACCTCTTGGTGTGATTTATGAAAAATAACGTTTCCCAATCCTCGGACAAAATATTCAAACAGACTGATGGATTAGCTATGGGAAACCCCTAACCTCTTCTTTCTTGGCAAATGTTATTCTGAATCATTTAAGCCGAAATTTTAAAATCTCCGAAATTACCATACACAAAGTACTACCATGTTGTGAATGTGATACGTTACTTTTTTATGTAAGTGATACTCAGTTGTAGCAATAGTTTAAATTTTCTGGACCTGACCATATATAGAATAGGAAAGAAATTCCACACCAAGGTTTATCGGAAGGATTCAGCAGGCACCCAATATATACATACGAAGTCGGCACATACAAATAAGATAAATGCAAACATCTGAAAATATTTCTTCAGCAGAAGCTTAATTCTTTGTTCCAATAATAACGGCAAAACTGAAATCAAATAAAACAAAAGCTAACATTTGGAAGAATTTATTTCATAGAGCCTTAATTCCTTGATAGCGACAGTACAGCAGATATATATATTAACTAAACATTGGAAAGGAAAATCGCTATAGGATTGAAATTTTGCAAAAATGATCATATCAAGTCGCAATATCGCTCAAAACTATTAGAACCCATGATACTAAGCAAGAGACAGGAATAGCTTTATTTCATTCGGTTTTAAACAAATTATGAAAAGCTTTTAGAAGGCATAATTTTAATACAGCAATAGTGCTTTCAAAAGACATCGAGAAAAACTTAAAATGTTATAAAAGTTTCTTCACCAACCCGCTTGAGTAGCAATATTTTGGAGATCTCATCCTTTGTCATCTATATAGCTTAACTGACGTTAAATATGATTTTATGCACATGCCAAGACACATATATAGGTATGATAAAGAGGAACACAATCACTAGACTGAAAGAACATATCCAGAATGTCAAATATAACGACGTTCCAACATTGGAATTTTCAAAACATTTAAAACTCAAACAATAACATTAATAAAGTGATCAAAACATTTTTATCATTCGCAGAAAGATAGGCATACGAGGCTTTTACTGTTCGAACGTGGGGACCAAAATTAGAAATTATATTTCTGGGATATTGGGGATCTATGGCCACTTTAATCTGTCACGTACGAGTGATGACGTCCCTCGGCAAGCACATTACAAAGAGAATTGGAAAAGGAAGAAAAAGAAGCGGTCTGAGACATTTGTTAGGTACCATTCCGGCATTGAGGAAAACCTCACTTAGAATGGCTGACCCACAAAGACTTTTACACCTTTCCGACCGAGTGTCTTCGCCGACAATCGAAGCTGAGACTCTCGCACCAAAGGGGATCAAACTTAAATTTGAACATGGACACTCTGGACAGAAGCTGGAATAACATTATTGACACTCACCGTTATCATCAATTACTAAAGAAGAAAATTTTAAGATGTGTATTATGTGGAGCAATGAGATGTTTTATTTAATTCCCATACTCCTACCCCCTCTCAAAATACTGTTCTTTGTCTGTCTTAAAAATGATGACGGATGCCAGCGAAAATTCGACATTAAATATAATATTTTAAACAAAGAATTTGAAGAAAGAAATGTAAGTATCTTCAAGTTCATTGATAAGATTGCTCTTCAAGTGTTTCATATTACAATACTAAACAGGTCTTTTGCAATATGTTTTTAAAACGTCAAATAATACAAATATGCAGGTTCCATAAATAATGTTCCATTGCAAATTTTTCCAGTAAAAGGTTCACTGTAGAAATCTGATTTACCTAAAAAGAACTGGCAACAGTCTATATATGTACGAATAGTAAATCTATGTAATGTTGTACGTTAATCTACTATAATTAATTTTGGAACTTGCACTAAAACTTTTGAGTCCTCTATATTTAGTTAACAAAATCTAATCTAAATTCTCATCTGATTCTCGTATTTGGCTCAAAAGGCTGCTGCACGTGGCAGCTGAAATTCATCGTAAAATTTGGAAAGAAAGGATACTTGTGAGAATTTAAGCTCTAGATGTTTATATTTTTTCAAAGAGGGTATAGAAACATCACAATAGTTAGCACATAGGGTTAGTGTGCTGAGCACTTGAAAAAGTATTCACAAATACTTTGAAACACTGTACAGACATGACATAATAAGTAAAATTTTATTACACAAGCAAAATGGTCAAATATTATCATCATCATAGAAATCTGTTTAACCCTTGACCATTGTCTGTAAAATATACAATATTTATGTGAACAAATAATACTTGTTATTCATTTTCCCAGAGATCAAGATGTATATTCTTGTTTAACCCAGTTCGAAACTTGATATCCATATAATGGCAATGAATCTTACCTTCAGGCAATAAAATTGACTTTTCTCTCCGCCTTATAATTTAATTTAAACTTTCTATCATAATAACCTTAATATAACAAAACTAGCTATCACATTTTTACAAATACTTACCCAGTTGAAGACTCTTCGATGATTTTAACATCATCATCAGAATCCTCGTCATTATTATATGGATCAGATTCAGTCACAGACAGTCGTTCATGATGTTCATTTACGTCATTGCAAGGTTGTGTGCTATCTTCTACACGCACCCTTTCAACACTAACACTATCTCCTAATCTTGTCCTCCACTTTTCTAAGTCAATGACACTATCACTAACATTATTCCCACCGCTTTTGTTATGGTTGTATATCACAGTCTCTGCCTCCGAGTCCACCTCGTTTACATCGCTTCTCGATTCATCATTTTCTAGAACAGCAGATCCAGATATGTCACTGGCTTGTTCAGGAAATACCTGATTCGTTTGATCTTCAGGAAGCTAAAAAAGATTATGACGCCTATTAATTCCATTAATATAGACTAATGTATGTACCTATTTACACATTATTTCATAATAGTACAGAAAATTTTTGTTCAACATTAACATTTTTTCCTTCTTTCGAAACGCTCTATTTCAAAAACTTATCTTCGTGAGAGCATATAATCTAAACAAAAACGACTGGAGAAAGGAATCTCAAGTTATACGGAAAGTGGGCTAAATATGGCCATATTTAAACTTTTATGAATTATCATAATCTTTTCGGTGAATAAATTCACAATTTAATGACTTTCTCAAAATGATTCGCTAGCAGAAACGAATTGGTTACTTTCATATGTCAATAAAGGTACAATTATGACAAGATTGTGGCACTATTTTGTGGTTAACGTATGAACTAAAATGAACTTTTGAACGTGAGCCATTTTTTGAACACAGACTCATCTTACCTCTTTACCACATTGGAAATTTATGAATAAGATTCCGAATGTAACTAAGCTTCATTTTCTCTTTACGTTACGAAGAGCACTTTAATTACAGTGATTCTGTTAATTAATATACTAAGGAACAAGTGTTTTTTCGCATTATCAAAATAGCATTAATGCACTAATGACGATCATTTCAGTACGAGTAACGAAATATAAAATTAATACACATACTTTTTATTTCTTATTTATACAAAGGTGAATCAAAAAGTTTTCGGACTAACACTGTTGACAAGGAAGTTCACTACGTACTTAATGAACAGTATCTCCTTCGAAACAGTTACCTTGGGCAGCAATGCATCGGTCCCAGGCTTTCTGCCACTGCTAGAATCCAGTCTGGAACTCATTTTACGTGAGTCTAGAACTGTTTGCGATTTCGCGCTTGATCTCGGCAACGATGTAGGAACCTCTCAGTTGCTCTTTATCTTGAGGCAAAGGAAAAAGTCGGCAGGATCTAATCTGGGAAGTAGGGCCGAATGGCAAGTAACATGTGGTTGACGAGACACTCACAAACGAAGAGTCCTTGATGAGAGGGTGCACGATCGTTGTGGAGAATCCAATTCGCACGTCACAGATTCGGTCACTTTCGTCGAATGTTCTCCCTCGGAACGAAATCGTGATAAACAATACCGCGAAAGTACAAAGGATGATGGTTATGGTCTTTGATGTGGTGCAGCTCATTCTCATCTTCGATCGTGGAGATAGTAGGTTTTTACATTGTGACGACTGTCGCTTTGTTTCAGGGTCGTACGAGCTCGCTCAAGGCTCGTCACTGGTTAGGATGTTGGCCGGAAAAAGAGATCAACCGCGGAACGCTCGCGAAATCTTGATACACTTCGATGCGATGATGTTCTGCTTAGGATAGACTGGGGGAGGAACTTGGTAGCAATACGCCGCATGTACAATTCCGATGTTGGGGTTGTCTATAGTGACTCGTACGACACCAACAATATATGCAATCTAGTTGATCGTCTTCCGATGATTCTTAAGCGTAAGTTCCCTAATTCGTTCCACATAGTTGGGACGATGCTCGTAGAAGGCTGTCCAAATTGCCCGCTCTCTTCAAGAGACGTTCTTCCACCTTTGAAGCGCCGGTGCTCTTCCAAAAATTGCATATCTGACTCACTGCTTTATCACCGTAACCTTTCCGCAACATGTTTGCTGAGTATGTGACCGATTTGCCCAGTTTAACGCAAAATTTTACGCTGACTCGTTCTTCGAACTTTTCGTCCATGATGTAATCACAGGGCTTGTGGTGGGCGAACACCATGCGCGTAATCCTTTCCCATTTTCTCCCCTCCCTTCCTCATTCCACCAGTATCATCCATCTCATTATCATCACGGTCTCTCTTAGCCTCGGTGAGTAATTATAAGATGTGAAAAGAAAAAAAGCAACGACTCTGGCACGATGCCTGATCAAGATTGAAGATCACTAATGCTACTAACGCAACCTTGTGATATCATTTGTTGGCGCGCTACAGAAATAATCTGATTTTTTAAAAAATACAACCTTCTTAAGAGTGACTTCTCGAAATACGCTCGGCACGGCACTATGATGGTAACATAATCATTTGAATTCGAGTGTTCTAAATTTTTGAACGTGCGTTCAACTAGGTAGCAAAAGAGCTGACTCAGTTTGCGCAGAATAGCAGAACAAAATTTAGAACACTTCCAACCTTCGTAGCAAATGAGCGACAGAAATTCAGGGAAAAGTGGGAAGACGTGAGCGATAACGCAGAAACGATAATACATTCAGATCGAAGACTGAGTGTGAATGATGCAAGAAGAACTGAAGGTGAGTATGGAAAGTGTGGCAAATTCGAACAGTTGTTTAGTTTGAGTTTAGCGTCCTTTTTCAGCACTCAGGTTATATGAGACGTAGACTTACAATTTAAGGTAGAATCCAAACCATAGTAATGCGTTTAGATTTCAAGAAAAATCGAACCTGGAACCCGTGCACCACGGCGCGTACGCTACACACTAAGCAGCGGGAAGGGCAGATTCTAGTAGAGTGATAGGGAATAAGATGGTGGCTCGCATGCTGACAAAAGATCATGTGATATGTTCCCGAATTCCATCACAAAACTTGACCAACCAATTTACTTGTGCGCATATTTCTGAATAATGCTGTGGGAATGTTTCAATTTATCAGAGAATTGTCTCCTCAAGCGCATTGCTTTACATGGAAAATACTCCGAAAAAAAAAAAAAAATGAAAATGAAATCTTTAAGTTTTACGTCCCACCGTTATGCCGTGAAGCTAAAGGAGACGGTGATGATGAGAGATGAGTGAAATGGTGGAATGAAGAAAGTGGTAGGAAACGGGAGAACCCCGAGAAAAACCACGAGCACGGGGTTTGTCCACCACAAAAGGAAAATACTCCGAATATGACAGCAGTCACCTGTATACGTAAGCACCAATTTCTTTCTGCGGCCGATGACTATGGACAGTTTATAGTTGTGAGAAAACTATAATTTAAAAGTAATCTAAAAATTAATATTCACGTATGGTATCAGGTATGTGTAATAATTTTTAATTTTCCCCATAAATGAGTGATAGTAATAAGTTACCCAAGTGAATAATTTTAATGGAATCCGTGTGAAAACATTTTGACCCTTTCAACTTTCCGTATAGTGACTAGCATCTCACAAACATAGAATGTCTTGTTCTATTCTCTTCCCCGACAAGTTTATTAGCAGAAATTGAAACTTTAGTATAAGTTAAGCTCAAATTGTTGGCAGTGATCTATTAAAATATGTCCAAGGCTTATAAATGCAATACACAATACAGAAACGTATCTAGAATTCCGTGTTTTTATTTTATCTACCAGCCTTGACTCAGTGCAATTTATATTATATGCAAGATGTGACAATTTACGAGAGGAACTTGGAAAATAAGTTTTCCATTCTTTTTTCCCGGAACATCGTAAGGCAACAGCACAAACAAGATCGGTTTAATGCGAGATCCACCCATACATCATTTGCTGACGTATGACCAAGATCCTGCAGATAGAGCCATCGCTGTGCTAGCAGAAAGTTTGGATAAGCGAACAATTCTGTGCCCTGCAAGTACGGAGACTGGACAATCAATGCTCACCAATAGTCGAACACTAACAAAATTAGATGTGCTATTTCCAGGAAGCAGGCTGGTCTTCTAACATTTACCTTTTGGATGACAACGCGAGACCACACTCGGCTACGGTTATCACCCTCGATTGGGAGCGTAATGCGCCCTGAGGCCATGAGGGAATTTATCCGTATGCACGCATTCTTTTTCCAAAAGGGTTTCTTAAACCTTGTAAAGCGGTATAATAAACGCATCAACGCTCCGGTCCTTATGTGGAAAAATAAAGTAAGTTTCGTTCTTTATTTTAGAAGTACATTATCAGGGTGTCTACTAAAATTTCAAAATGAAATTTCGTGACTTTTTCTTTACCAAACCATAAAATTTCGTAACATTCCCAAGAGCGAATTTGGCCGAATTTTCATGCATGCGAAAGTGTGTTTTGCTTGCGATTTAGTAGCGTCTAAAGCCGACCACAGACATTTTTGGTGGTGAATTTTGACGTTTTACAGAAGAAAATTTTCCAGTGTGTACTTATATTTGTACAGATTTTTTTTTTTTTTTTAAATCGTGACCCAAAACTAAATTCCGTGACTTTTTCATAACATTCGTGACCGATAGACACCCTGATTATTTGTATTGTTTACCATAGTTTTAATACAATCACATTACACTTTAAGCCATGTCATAAGTTAACTTTCACAACAACTTATGAATTAGTTGATGGTAAGTACAGCATTTTCATTTTTCCTTTTCAATTTGGAGGATTATTTACCGGTAATTTGATAGGAAACATTAAACAGTAAATAGAACAATTTCCTTTAAGTTTGTCCACACAAATATTTTTTTAAGGAATTCATTTCTGAATATAGGTGTAATGGGCCACGTAACATTCAAAATGATACACTCTTACGACGTATCGCCACAATATATGGCATTTTTATACTAACCGATAATTTGTCCAGAATTTCATTATCTTCACCAGAGATATATCCATTCAGAAGACTTTCTGATTCATGACATTTATCTCTAAAGTCTTGGAACGAGTCTAGGAAACCTGCACAAGAACTGCACACAGACTTTGGAAGATAATCATCTTCGGACACCTGAAAGAAGAAAGGATTTATATATATATTTCTGAGTATACTTTAGTGTTCCTGGGGATCTGCGACATACACACACACCTTTTGTAAATGCATTTCTCCGACCCCAATATTACTAACTTTAATTTTTGCTTAATTTGCAATGTAACAATTTCATCAGGGCCTGAAAAGGATACGGCTAGATGTGGAACTTACAAGTAAACATAAACACTATGCTGACTACAAAGTTGCCAACTACGACCACACTTGTTATAGTCTGACATGTTAGAATGAAATATTCTCATTATTGTTTATGGTAAACTATATACCAAGGTACACAATTCATTGTGGTTTTATTC
The DNA here is from genome assembly GCF_964235325.1 of Thermobia domestica. NCBI lineage: Eukaryota > Metazoa > Arthropoda > Insecta > Zygentoma > Lepismatidae > Thermobia > Thermobia domestica. The sequence continues at coordinate 70,437,797 of NC_137456.1, forward strand.
AGCTATTAATTTAAAAAAATGCAGCAATGCATGTCATCCAGACGGCGACCTAAGACACCCGTTGATCATAACTACGATAAATTTATCCAGACATCAGATTAGAACTTATTCGGATTTGCAATGTGCAGGTAACATTCACATGAAGAATAATGGATAATATCATGGCCATTTCAAAAACATGGTTCACTATAAGAGTAATCCTACGAAAAGAGTGATATAAACGAAAATATAATATAAACGAAAAGAGTGATCCTAATATAAATGGAATGCAGTTGTATCCCTCCGTCCTGATCCAAGAACTGAACTGTGACGACACTTATTAATGATGTACTACACGATTGTTGAACTTTCTCGTTAATTTAATAATTTCTAGTGATGTGGGAATAGGAAGAAATTCTTATCGTTTTCTGTGTTTGGATCTGCTACTTAGGGATTAAATGAAAATCATATGGATTCTTAAATTGGATCTATTTTCTGTAGATGCATGCATTTCGGTTGTTGTAGCCAAACAAATCAAATACCAATAAACAACTTGAATTTTTGATTGAGATCACTCTAATAATGATCAAGGTTTAAGTGGCTTTCAAGCTGCTCTATCCTGTGGCGAGATACATTCAGCACCTCTGTTCTTCTAATGTTCACATTACTGGGTAAAAGTTTGTAAACTGTTGTATGTTTAACCTCAACCTTTTATGGAACTTAGGACAATATTATGATAGACTCTACCACACTGCTACGATGACCAGGGTATATTATTGCGAATTATTAAGGTGTTTAAGTAATAATAATAATAACAATGTTTGAATATTTAGTAGGCAGCAAACCACAGCCACATCTGCGCGGCGCATAACCACATGTGCGCCCAGACAGCAGGCACATGATACATGCAACCGTACATATACAACAGTCTTAGATTATATTTAACAGGAGGCGAAATACACCAGAAATACGAAGCTATACATGCAGCCGATATCGTAAAATAATAATAAAATGAAAATACAAAAAACTGTAAGAAGATTACGTATGACATGTAAACAAACACTTGTAGCTACGATAAAAAAAAAAGTACAGTATCAGAAAAAAATAAATAAAAGCCTAAACCTAGAAAAGAAAAAATCATAAGAAAATAAACGATGACTAAATCTATAATAATAATAATAATAATAATAATAATAATAATAATAATAATAATAATAATAATAATAATAATAATAATAATAAGAAGAAGAAGAAGAAGAAGAAGAAGAAGAAGAAGAAGAAGAAGGATGGACTACTGATGAAAGAGTTATGGCTGATACTGAATTCTTGAACAACAGGAACTTCGATTTTTTTTTTTTTTTTCCTGTTTACGAAAATGTTATGCATCAATGTACAAAGTGACTTACACTAAGAAGGAATGACGTTGGAATACAGAAAAGGTTAAACACCTATGCGACTTTTTATTTCTAGTCAGGTTAGAAAGTTGTCAATTACCCCCGTGTAATACATATAATAATAAACAATGACAAGAATAGCAAAAAAGTTAGAATAAAATAAAATCACCCAGTGGGATTCGAACCAAGATTGAAACTATTGAATCACTACAAAAATAAAGAATTTCCTATGCATGCCTATCGAGTTCTCTCCAATTGTATTGATAGAAAACCAATTACTTAACAACCCTTATTTTTAGGATATATTTTTTTTTTCTCTTTTTCTGTGCGTGATCTTTAACTACAACAAAAGTTTTCTACATTTTCCAAGGTATTATTTTGTTCCAAAAGTATCGTTACATTAAGTAATTAAAAAAAAAAAAATGGAGCTGAGTATTATTTTGTTCCAAGAGTATCGTTACATTAAGTAATTAAAAAAAAAAAAAAAAAAATGGAGCTGAATATTTCAAACAGCAAACTATCAACTGTTTAGAAGTCTCGTTATTTTTTTCCTATTACTTCGAATGCGCTGTTACCAAACTGATAATTTTCAGGTCATTAAAGTTTATCCTACTAATGACGTGCTGCATCAAAGAAAATTTTGACCAAAATTTTGCAAGTACATAACTTTGGATACAGCTGGATAGTGGAAACTGTATTTAATCCACACATTGACATCATAGATAAGGAGCATGCCTCCACGTTTTGATTGACTTGACGCATTCACAACGCAGTTTCCGTGTGTTTAATGAAGATTTCCTTAATTGCGGAGTCTTTTTTGCTGACTGTTAAGAATTGTATCTACGGATACTGAGGTAATTAGTAACAGTCTGAATCAGTGTCGAAAGTTATTCAAGTGTGCAAAAGACCAAGTCTTGACGTTTACTACAACGCTCAGCAAACTTATCAACTTCGCACGCGAAGCAAAAGTGAGTGGCTTCTCTTCGAAAGGACATATCAAAACAACCAAAGAAGTCATTCAACTGAAATTTAGCCCATAACCATTACAGACAATATAGAACCTTCCCAACAAATTTCATTAACATTGAAAATGGTCAAGCTAAGGCTATTTTTGGAATTGGTCTCTTTAATATGGCCTGGAAATGAGAAGTTATGGTAAGTTCCTTATCTGGTTATTTCTAAGAACGCTTTTCTTCTATGCGACCCATATTACTTACTTCCCTGTTCTGCGGACTGACATAACAGCAGAGAATAAATACCTGGGCAATGCAATAAGGACATTTGTCTTCCTCCCTATTTTTGCACGTCCTGAATTAAGACCAAGCAATGACGAGTGCTTATTGCTAGTAACAAATAAATTAATCGCAGTATTATTTATTATAAGACTTAGTACTGTAACTAGATAAAACAACTACTGTCATTTGATACATACCCATTATATACAATCCCCTCCCCCCGCCCGTGCAAAAATTGCTCTGGTTTTCTTCTCATTGGTGCAATCTCCTTGTAACTTTTACAGTATGAAGCAGTGAGGAACATACGTTTTCCTTTAACTTTGCACAAATGTGTCTACTTCTGTAAAGCAAAATGTAGTCTTTCTGAGATGAGCAACTAGTACTGAGAAAGTCTGTCATGAAAATGATAATTTTACTTAAAATGAGTGAAAACGAAACAGGACTGTGTAGGATAATGAATTTATTGTCAGAGGAATTTTGCATACTGCAGGAAACCAGATTTCGCGTTTACAAATGTGAAACCATTACAACGGGCAACATTTGGGTTAAAATAAATGAATGCTAATCCAAGACGACTGTGTAACATACCGATTTCCACTGGTGAAATAGTTCTTGTAGGATATAGGAAACCTTTATTTTGTAAGTACAGACTTAGGCCTACAAGTTTGAAACTATTACAGGTGCTGTAATCAATATGATTTTATGCGATATCAAGTGTTTATTGTGCTATCCTTGTTTATGCACATTCCCTCTGTCGCTGCCCCGCTTGCTCCCTGCGGACGCAGCTGCTGCTGCGCTCCCGTCCTGACTTATATCAATAGCATTAGTGCTTTTAGTGGCCACATAGCAATAGTTGTTTCTTGCAGTCTCGTTTTTATGGCATAGGCTACGTCCGGGCGCGTATTTGTAGCCATAAGAGGAAGTCTTCATAAAGCGAATCTGCACGCTTGAATGCAACTACTTTTTTTAAGACGCCAATTTCCTTTCCTAATTTCTAAAGAACCACAACTAAATTTCGTGATCAAATAATTCCATATAAAATAAGCACATAATTATTTTCAGGGCACATCAGATTAAACGCATATTACAAATCTGCACACAACCCATGCGCCTGAACAATAACAGTCTAGAACTTCCTAAGAAACCACTTAAAGCAATAAAGAGTGGAAGATTTTTCTTTTATTTGACACGCTGTTCTTAATTTGTACCCATCATATTACATATCTATCCACAATATAATACAGAATATCGATACTGCAAAATACATTACTGTAAATCATGTGATATATGTTAAACTATTATTGGGTAAACTGCGGTAAACAGCGGCCCCGAATTACAAACTTTACGGAGAAATGAACACGATCAGACGACATACCAGCATGATTAATAATAATAAAAAAAAAAAAAAAAAAATCATCAGGGTAAAGTGATTAATTAGGAAGAAAAATGAAGTGAGTTCGTGTATTCATGCAATATTAGGTAATAGATCATAATATAGCAGAGTCTCAAACCCACTGTCTTATTAATTTACATAGGACGTGTATGCTACAGTAATGAAGAGAAACACAAATGTAGAGCGGAAACTTATAAGAGGAGAGTTGCATCTTAACCAAGTGGTTTAAAACGGAGGGGAGGGGGAGAGAAATGGGTGAAATCATATTTTATAGGTGAATAAATGTGTAAAAGCAGAGAAGAAATATGTTACTTGATTTCACAGTAGGACTGGATAAGTAATTACAATATATCTGGCTCTTACCTTTTACAAGTATAATACAGTAGAAATACGAAATGGAAAATGTGTTCTTTAGCACGTAGTACTCTATAAGACATGATGTAGTGAAGTGTTATGTAAAGGCAATGTACATAGATGTTTTATGCCATACAAAGTACTTTTTCCACTGTCTTCGTTTATGCATGTACCTACCATCACTGACGCGCCTGCTCAATACGGACGCAACGGCTCGGAAACCCCTGCTGATTCGGTTAGAGACTTTCTAGTTCAACTGTGCCCTTGCTGGCACTGCTGTCGTTATGTGATTTCCCGTACCTCCCTCAAAAAAGTAGGGACAAGTTGCTGCGGACGAAATCTTCCAATTGTTGGACGCGGAAGCGTTGCCACAAGGAAATATTTCATAGACTTCGCTCTGCACTGTCTTGTTAGCCACTCTAAGTAACCTACGATCTTAATTTGTCAAAACGAAACGACTGAATGACAAATTAGCAACACAGGTGAGGTCATTCACTTCTTTTCTCGAAGCAAAGGAGGGATTCCTTAAACAGAGGGCGGGGCAGAAGTATAGTTCGCATAGTTTCCGAGCGTACAGGTGTAATAGACAGGCTCTAGATAGCAAGCATTCGTGCTCTTTAGTTGTCACGCACCACACTCGGTTTGCCCCGTACAAAAGTCTATTCTTATTTAATGCTGGTTGAAAACAATAAGGGGCTTGTTTAGGGGGGGAAGTAGGTTAAAAATAAATAAATAAAAAATAAATTACAGGAGAAATGACTTGACGTAAGGGAAATGTAATTGACTTGTATCTCATTTAAGAATGAAATAAAAGTACGAAATAAAAAATGAGAAATACGAAATGCTGTAGAGATTATATGTACTTACCGGAATAGGACATGAGGGAATACGAATATAATAATGCATGTAGTTCGATTTAACCTAATATTAACAGAAATTAGGGTTTCCTCGAGCAGACAGTTCTACCAAATAGAAAATTTATAGGTAAAATACGACGTGAAACATTTTTGTGAAAGAATGACAGCGTGAACATAACGTAATTACTGTCAGTGCAGAGCATATTAAAATTAATTTTGAGTAATCATGAAAATATTGTAGGTGCAACTGTGTTCTTCCACTACCCTCGTTTATTCGTACACCCTCCCTCGCCGACACGACTGCTCCCTACGGACGCAGCGAATCGCTGGCGCTCGAACCCCCTGCTGGGTTCCTGTCTGACTCAGATAACATTCGTACTTTTTAGTGGCCAACTAGCACAAGTTCATTGTGTTTTATGCACTGTAGTATTTATTACCTACGTCTACACTGTATTTATACTGAGTTCTGAAGTCAACCTGCAAGAAGCAATGGAACTCATCGTTCAGTGCATGCTCTACTAAAAGAAATAGTACAAAGCTCTAACCTAGCCTGAACATATAAGAAACGTGTCAAAATCTTGTAGAACCGTGTGATCGAGTAGTGCCGAAATTAACGAAATTGTACTGTAACATTTTTTCGAAAAAAACGCCGGCCATCTTCAACTAAACACTGGCCAGAATAAGGTGATAATTCATCGTTCTCGTTATTTCTGAATAGAGTCATTTGTAACACATCACACTGGAAGGTACTAATTTTTTCGAAGTAATACAATACAGACGAATACATATCTAGCGAAAATCTAGCATGAGAATAAGAAAGATGGCATTATATCACCGGACCACGCGAAAATCAAGAAAAAAAAAGGAACATTATTTAGTTCATCCCCCCAAAATACTAGATGTGACTCTGGTCCACTTGGTGTATACAACACCAACCAACCTGTGCTGGGTGGGCAACTAAAATCACGAATGCTATCTAGTCGAGTCAGTGCAGGAGTGTAGGAAAGGGGCTCAAGAGGTAGCAAGGGGGTCCGTAGGGAGCAGGCGAGTTAGTGGCGGTGGGTATAAGAATTAACGATAGTGAAAACATACTTTATATGACATAAAATGGACGGCTGGTATGTTGCACAGCTTTGAAGGAGATACTAAATGCCATCCAGGAAAGTACCAAAATGTACTAAATTAGGTTAGATTTGATTAGATGTTTCTCCTATTTTCGGTAGTTTCAAATCGTTTCCACAATGTTAGCCTGTTTATTAAATCATTCCTTTCACACAATTTCAACTACTGATATTCCTTCGATAAAATTTTCACGCGATATGACAATCTTGTCATTTACGCAATACTTCCATAATGCCTTTCCCATAAATAACAAGTGTACCTCTCCCCAAATAGGCCCTTCCGCCTCCATATACTGCTACTTACATCATGAAAAGTAACAAAAAGCATCCTTTTTTTTTAACAATTCCCCTCACCTTACTTTCACTCACTTTTCCTTTAAAAAATATACATAAATCCACAATTCATCCGGTACATTTTCTAAAATTGGTCCGGGGATACAGCAGTTAACCCAGAAAATATTGTGATTAACCGTTAACAATGAATGACGGAAATAAAAGAGGAGTAACCCTAGGTAAGGTATACTAAAATAAATAGTAATACTTTACAAACAGTTCATGTGCGTTTGATCCTAGGCTGCCTTCTGCGGAAGATTAGCCCTATGATCCTACCACAGTTCTTAAGACAGGCCCCAATTTGATTACACGCATTCCCGCCACGCAGATTTAATTATACGCAAACGATACCAGTCTAGATACTTCATAGACTTTCAAATTCTAATCACTTCTATGCTAGAAATCAGATTATCTACTTACAATAAGTGACAAACAATTCAGTATCTTTTGAAATATTTCTCGTTTCACTCCTTCTCCATGAAATATGCCAATTTTTGGCCCAGATTTGGTCAAACACAATCTACAAAGTCCGAGGTAGTCAGAGCTTGTTTTGGAGTTCCTCATTTTTAAGTAGTTTACTGAAGTGCAAGTATTTCATCAATCATGTTACAGTCGTACATTTAATGACTGAATCTTCACTTATCCACAGTATCTTCAAGCTAATACACAATATATATATATATATATATTTTTTTTAAAAAAAGGCAATGATTCCTATTCCATACACTCCACTTCCCGCAGAACACAACATCACTAATGCCAACCAAGTGTTGCCATGTCCCCAGCTCGAAAAGTCGCTACTGTGACGTCAAAATTCCAACATGTACCGCAAACCTTACTGAAATTCCGCTATTTTCCGCTTTATTATAAAATCAAACTTTAATGGTTCTGCAAAAAATCACAAATTAATAATAGGCCTAAAATTTCAAATGGAAAGCCCTGATTTAGCAATTCACTAACTTTTATGAATTAAAAAGAAGGATTTCAATCTTAATTCAATTGATATTATTGAAGTATAAGTCACGGTCAGTGGCGTATTTAGGGGGAGCTTTCGGGCTTAAGCCCCCCGAAATCTTACTTACTATAGTAAAGTATATGAAATATCTTACAGAATTTTCACATTTTCAGGCAAAGCCCCCCGAAACAAAATCGTAAATACACCACTGGTCACGATCAATGCTAATCATTCTTTTATTTTAATGGTCTTTATGAGCAAATTACAATTGTGTAACATCAGCTGTAATTGTAAATATGTTTTTCATTTAAAGATAATGATTAATGAGTCATACATTTCTCTTTCTATTTAAAAAATTTGCGATATCCAATACGGCAGAATCCAAAATGACTGTCATGATGACATCCCCAATAAACAGTTTTTATATCAATTCTCTCTTGTAACATTTGCTTTCCTTCCGTGCGTGCGTTTCGCATATAATGTCCCTATCTAGTTTTTACAAGTGTTATAGATATTCCTATGAATAGATTCTACTATCGCGTTGTTTTATTTAACTGTTAATATCAGAGATACCAGGATACTTAAGTAATAATAAAGTATAAGGGGTTTCATTCAGCTGCTCATCCCGCTGAGACTGTGGCGCCGCAACTGAAGGAAGTTGGGTACTACGAACTACTAAAAAGCAAGAACGAATCAAATCATTCAGAGCGCATGAGTCTGATAGAATTAGCCACTAGCAGACAATGCAGTTAGTTACAACTCTAGCCGGTAGTGTCGCAGAGTCATTTTTGTTGTGGGAACAATTTGGATTTCCATTAGGAGTAAAGGGAATGCTTCATCAGGTTAATTGCCAGGATATTGCAGGCCGTTAGAGTGATAATGATGAAGATGATGATAGTGATGTGTTGTCATACAGCTTGACGTGAAATTCAAACCATCTGTGCAATGTATATAGATTGTCATCTGTGTTCCCACCTTGAATTGAACCGTTATATGTATATTTATACATACATATAAATATATTAGTATAGATATATAAATATAATGATAAAGTGAATAATTTTATCGGATCTTATGGCTGGTATACTACTCTAGAAAGAATATGAATATTTCTTTCCGTGCTGGGATTAGTTGTGCGCTCTGGGTTAAACAACCTTTGGTATACTGAAGTAGTAATTGCAGCACCTGAGGAAACGTTTGGCCCCTGGGTCCCTGCCTCAGGACCCATGGTCCCTGGCCCGGGGTCAATGACCTAGGAGTACGTAGGACCACCCCCTCTAAATTTTGGCAGGGGTACCTTGGCCCACCCCCTAAATTTTGGCAGGGATACCTAGGACCAGCCCCTAAAATTTTGGAAATTGCCAAATCTAAAAATTTGGTATGGTAGCACAGGACCATAGTATGTACCTCTATCAGTATTGGCGGTCTATGTCGTTCCTTTTCATGGGTAAAAAATTGCCAAAAATTGAAATTTCGGTGGTTTTTGACCTAATTTATCCTCTTTGATGAGGTATTATTATCCTATGTGGTTATATGGGCGTATACAGGGGTCCATTACCTTTCATTCCATATGGGTATATTGATGTACCCCCTGAAAAATTTGGGAGGGGTACCTTGGCCCACCCCTTAAATTTTGGAAATTGACCAATTTAAACATTGGGTATTATAGTACAGGACCCTAATATGTATCATGATAAATTTGGGTGGTCCACCTCGTTCCCTTCTAGGGGTACAAAATTGCCAAAATATAAACGTAAGCAATACGTTATACCACGTGTTTGGTTTTTGACCTAACTTATCTCCTTGGATGAGGTCCTATTACTTTATATAGTTGCATGGTCAAATATAGGGGTCCATTCCCTATCATAAGACATAGGTACATTTGTGCACTCCCTTAAAATTTTGGGAGGGGTACCTTGGCCCACCCCTTTATTTTGGAAATTACTCAATTTAAACATTTGGTATTATAGTATAGGACGCTAATATGGATCACTATAAATTTGGGTGGTCCACCTCGTTCCCTTTTAAGGGTACAAAATTGCCAAAATATAAACATAAGCAATATGTTGTACCACGTGTTTGGTTTTCAACCTAATTTATCTCCTTGGATGTGGTCCTATCACCTTATATAGTTATATGGTCATGTATAGGTGCTCATTCCCTATCATAAAACATAGGTACATTGGTGCACCCCTTTAAATTTTTAGAAGGGGTACCCTGGCCCACCCCTTCAATTTTAGAAATTCTCCAATTTAAGCATTTGGTATCATTGTACAGGACCTCATTATGTATCATGATAAATTTGGATGGTCCATCTCGTTCCCTTTCATGGTACGAAATTGCCAAATTTTAGTACAACCACGTGTTTGGTTTTTGACCTAATTTATTCCCTTGGATGAGGTCCTATTACCTTATATGGTTATATGGTCATGTATAGGGGTCCATTTCCTATCATAAGACATAGGTACATTTTTGCATCCCTTTAAATTTTTTGCAGAGGTACCTTGGCCCACCCCTTTAATTTTGGAAATTGTTCAATTTAAACATTTGGTATTACAGTACAGGACCCTAATATGGATCACTATAAATTTGGGTGGTCCACCTCGTTCCCTTTTAGGGGTACAAAATTGCCAAAATATAAACGTAAGCAATACGTTGTACCACGTGTTTGGTTTTCGACCTAATTTATCTCCTTGGATGAGGTCCTATTACCTTACATGGTTATATTGTAATGTATAGGTGTTCATTTCCTATCATAAGAGATAGGTACATTGGTGCACCCCTTTCAATTTTAGGGAGAGGTACGTACCTTGGCCCTCCCCTTAAATTTTGGAAATTTTTTGATTTAAGCATTCGGTATTATAGTACAGGACCTCAATATGTATCATGATAAATTTAGGTAGTCCACATCGTCTATTTTCATGGGTACGAAATTGCCAAAATATAAACGTAAGCAATACGTTATACCACGTCTTTGATATTTTGGCCCAATTTATCATCTTGGATGAGGTCCTATTACCTTATATGTTTATATGGTTATGTATAGGGGTCTATTCCCTATCAAAAGACATAGGTACATTTGTGCACCCCTTTAAAAATTTGGGAGGGGTACCTTGGCCCACCCCTTAAATTTTAGAAATTGCTCATTTTATATATTTGGTATTATAGTAATGGACCCTAACATGTATTATGATAAATTTGTTTGCTTTACCTCGTTCCCTTTCATGGGTACATGTTATATGGGTATGTACAGAGGATTATTACCTTCATATGTTTATGTTCCCTTTTAAATTTGGGAATTATCAAATAACAAAATTCGGTAAACCTTTTTCTAGGACCCATTGGTGTTCCTCTTATGGCCAAATATTCAAAATTTAAAGGTTATTGACCTATTTTTTGATACGGCTTTATTATTGAATAAGTACAGGATTTATTACTTTTTTTCATAAGACACAGGTGTATTTATGTACCAATCTTAAATTTTGGGAGGGGTACATTTCTTATTGTCATATCAATAATTGCTAATGGTTCTTAAAATTGGATAGTATCTCATTCATTGGGTAAATCATTGGAAATATTAGTATGATCACGTGATCAGTTATTGACCTATGATGGAATTAGGAGTCCAGGACATTGGAACATTGAAACTTTGTAGGATAATTTGAGAATTGTCAAATGAAATTGCGTCATTGGTTTTGATTATTCCAGCCAAATATAAACGTAAGCAATACGATGTACCACGTGATTGACCTTGATGAGGTAGTGTACAGGGATTCATTTCCTTTGTTGTGGTACTTCTTAAGTTTGAGAACACACTTGCAGAAAACAGTTGGTTCTACTCAGGTAAACAATTGACGGACATTATTGACCTTATTGAACATATAATGATATGATTAATTCTAAGACTTAGATATATCGAGAGAAGTATTCTTTAAATTTGGGAATTGTGATAAACAAAATTTTAGTATGAGGCGTGAAAATTTGAAACAATACTTTGAGCTTTAGTCATAGCTCATAGTCTAAGATCATTTGTGGTGATTGATTTGACCTTGAGCTTTAGAATCTGATAGCTAACCTTATTGAATCTTATGACTCATAGTCTTAAGGGAATACATGCTACAACACTGGCAAAGTTATTGTTGATGCAATTTGATTGGTTAATCACTATCTTTCGTGCAATCTGATTGGCTGATCACTATCTTTCGTGCAATCTGATTGGTTGATGATTTTTAAATCTTTGATGCATTCAGTTTTGTTTTAACATTTAAAAAGTTTTTGAAATTTTTTTGTTTGAAACTTTGGTTTGAAATTTTTTAGTTTAAAAATTTTTTCTTTCGAAATTTTTGTTTGAAAATTTTTTGTTTGAAATTTTTGTTTCAAATTTTTAGTTTGAAAATATTTGTTTCTAAATTTTTGTCCAAATATAAACGTAAGCAATACGATGTACCACGTGATTGACCTTGATGAGGTAGTGTACAGGGATTCATTTCCTTTGTTGTGGTACTTCTTAAGTTTGAGAACACACTTGCAGAAAACAGTTGGTTCTACTCAGGTAAACAATTGACGGACATTATTGACCTTACTGAACGTATAATGATATGATTAATTCTAAGACAGGTATATCGAGAGAAGTATTCTTTAAATTTCGGAATTGTGATAAACAAAATTTTAGTATGAGGCGTGAAAATTTGCAACAATACTTTGAGCTTTAGTCATAGCATAGTCTAAGATCATTTGTGGTGATTGATTTGACCTTGAGCTTTAGAAATCTGATAGCTAACCTTATTGAATCTTATGACTCATAGTCTTAAGGGAATACATGCTACAACACTGGCAAAGTTATTGTTGATGCAATTTGATTGGTTGATCACTATCTTTCGTGCAATCTGATTGGCTGATCACTATTTTACGTGTAATCTGATTGGTTGATGAGTTTCAAATCTTTGATGCATTCAGTTTTGTTTTTAACATTTAAAAAGTTTTTGAAATTTTTTTGAAAATTTTTTGTTTGAAAGTTTGGTTTGAAATTTTTCGTTTGAAATTTTTGTTTGAAATTTTTTGTTTGAATTTTTTGTTTATAAATTTTGTTTGAAATTTTTAGTTTGAAAAATTTGTTTCGAAAGTTTTGTTTGAAATTTTTGTTTCAAAATTTTTTGTTTGAAACTTTGGTTTGAAATTTTTTTGTTTGAAATTTTTAGTTTGAAAAATTTGTTTCGAAAGTTTTGTTTTAGAAATTTTTGTTTGAAATTTTTGTTTCAAAACTTTTTGTTTGAAAATTTTTTGTTTTGAAATTTTTGTTTCATAATTTTGAAATTTTTCGTTTGAAATTTTTTTGTTTGAAATTTTTGTTTTTCAAAATTTTGTTTGAAATTTTTCGTTTGAAAATTTTTGTTTCAAAATTTTGGTTTGATATTTTTTTAAGTTTGTGCACTCATTCGTAAAGAACCGGTACTGTTTAGAACAAAAACATCTGGCATCATTGTTTATTATGGTGCAATAGTACACGTCAAAACATGATAATGCAACGTCATCAGTTTTGCATCATATATAAGTATCGTTCGAGTTAGTATTCATGATAACGTCATCATGGCTACTTGTCTGCAGTTTCTAAACACACGTGATGTGATGAAATCATTTACCAAGATTACTGATTTACAACAGAATGTACCTTATAGAATTCTCTCCTAACCTATCTAGCCAAAAAATCTCTACCAAGTTTGGATTAAGAATCGTAGTGAAGCTTGAAAATGATAAGAATATAATTTTACCAGCAAGATATTTACCCATGGAAGTATCAAAACAAGAAGAACTGTTACGTTTCTTAAATACTGGATCTGTATCTTTATGTTACAAAGGATTCTTGGGTCGAAGTCATCAATTTGAATATAGTACACAGCCGGGTTCGTCAGCAATTGTGATGAAATCATGAATTCAAACGGCAGCACATTCCTTTGACATCAGACGTAGCTGTATGAATTTGGTTGGTCAGGATGACGTCAGCAACTGTGATGAAATCAGGAATTCAAACGTCAGCACATTTCTTTCCAATGACGTCAGCAATAACTCTATGAAATCAGCAAATACAGTGTCAGCCCATGAAATCATTTGAGCAAGTGCGTTTCAACAGGAAAGATGTGCACTTCTAACGATAAAGAATTCATCTTCGCAAGGTATTATCCGATAAACAAAACATGTGATGATTGGTATCAGTGCTACAACGTTTGAACCTGTGATTCGATTGGGCAAAGCAGAACAATTTGGTGTACATCTGAACTTTGAAGAATGGCAAATATTATGTTCACGAATCGACCAAATGAATGATTATTTTCATGATGAGCTAAATGTGACCACAGTCAAATCATTAGGCTCAAATCATGAAGTAGAACTACGTACAGTCCTTGAAGAGAAGATGGTGCTGTGACGTAAAAAGAGTACATTTCATGTCCCTCGACACATGGTGTATCTTACGCAAACGGAATGGAACAAATTCATCAACGTATTCCAGTGTGTGAAACATGCAGTGGAAGTGTTGAGTTGATTTTGAGTTTAACGTCCCGTTCAGCAGCGAGGCTATATGAGACGTGGACCTACTGATTAACGTGGAATCCGAACCACATGAGCTCCTGCCAGGAATCGAACCCGGGCCTCCCACGCCAGCAGTGGAAGTGTGCAACAAAACAAGTATATTCCTGAAAGGTACTATTTTGAAAAATGTGTCATGCATATTGTACAACATGTATCTAGATGTTGTGATGGTTGTCACCATCGCTCGTGGGTGCATACCTGTATTGATAAATAGTTTATTTGTGATCAAATGGACATTGAGTTTCCACCAATTGATATAGGAATAGACCTTAAATGACTTCAATTGGAATTAAAATTATATGCTAAAGACAAACTAGTGCAAGAAGTTCAAAATACATTGTATCGACAATATCCGGATCCTTTATCTGCTATGGATGTATGATTAACCAGTGCAGTGTAATAAAATGATTCATTTCAATGATTTGTTTTTTTTATTTCAAGTACAACCCCATGTTCTGACGTGTACTATTGCACCATGATAAACAATGTTACCAGAGGTTTTTGTTCTAAACAGTTCCAATTCTTTATTAATGAGTGCACAAACTTAAAAAATGTCAAACGAAACTTTGAAACAAAAATTTCGAACAAAAAACTTTGAAACAAAATTTTGAAAAAAAAATTGAAACGAAAAAATTTGGAAACGATAAATTTCAAACAAAAAATTTCAAACGAAAAAATTCAAACAAAATTTTGAAACGAAAAATTTTTTCAAATAAAAATCTTGAAACAAAAACTTTCAAACAAAAAGAATTTGAAACGATAAAATTTCAAACAAAAAATTTTAAACAAAAAATTTTCTAACAAAAAATTTTGAAAAAAATTTCAAACAAAATTTTCAAACAAAAATTTCGAAACAAAAATTTTCAAACTAAAAAATTTCAAACCAGTTTCAAACAAAAATTTTCAAACAAAAAAAAATTCAAACGAAAATTTTAAAAACTTCTTAAATGTTAAACAAAACTTAAAACTGAATGCAGCAAAGATTTGAAAATCAACCAATCAGATTGCACGAAAGATAGTGATCAGCCAATCAGATTGCACGAAAGATAGTGATCAACCAATCAAATTGCATCAACAATAACTTTGCCAGTGTTGTAGCATGTATTCCCTTAAGACTATGAGTCATAAGACTCAATAAGGTTAGCTATCAGATTCTAAAGCTCAAGGTCAAATCAATCACCACAAATGATCTTCGACTATGAGCTGTGACTAAAGTTCAATGTATTGTTTCAAATTTCGCGCCTTATGTTAAAATTCTGTTTATCACAATTCCCAAATTTAAAAAATACTTCTCTTGATATACCTAAGTGTTAGAATTAATCATATCATTATATGTTCAATAAGGTCAATAATGTCCGTCAATTGTTTATCTTAGCAGAACCAACTGTTGTCTAGAAACTTAAGAAGTACCACAACAAAGGAAATGAATCCCTGTACACTATCTCATCAAGGTCAATCACGTGGTACATCGTATTGCTTACGTTTATATTTGGCTGGAATAATCAAAACCAATGACGCAATTTCATTTGACAATTCTCAAATTATCCTACATAGTTTCAATGTACCAATGTCCTGGACTCCTAATTCCATCATAGGTCAATAACTGATCACGTGATCATACTAATATTTCACAATGATTTACCCAATGAATGAGATACTATCCAATATTAAGAACCATTACCAATTATTGATATAACAATAAGAAATGTACCCCTCCCAAAATTTAAGATTGGTACATAAATACACCTGTGTCTTATGAAAAAAAGTAATAAATCCTGTACTCATTCAATTATATAGTCGTATCAAAAAAAATCGGTCAATAAACTTCAAAATTTGAGTATTTGGCTATAAGAGGAACACCAACATTTACAATGGGTCCTAGAAAAAGGTTTACCGAATTTTGTTATTTGATAATTCCCAAATTTAAAAGGGAACATAAACATATGAAGGTAATAAACCTCTGTACATACCCATATAACGTGCTAAATCCTTATCAAAGGGGTCAATAACCTCCGAAATTTGATTTTTGGTAGTTATTTACCCATGAAAGGGAATGATGTGGACCATCCAAATTTATAGTGGTACATATTGAAGATTTGTACGAAGATACCAAGTGCTTATATTAAACAATTTCTAAAACTGAGTGGATAAGCCAAGATACCCCTCCCAAATTTTAAAGTGTGCATCAATATACCCATGTCTTATGATAGGAAATGAACCTATATACATGACCATATAATCATATAAGATAATAGGATCTCATCAAAGGGGATAACTTAGGTCAAAACCAAACATGTGGTACAACATATAGCTTATGTTTATATTTTGGAAATCTTTTTACCCATGAAAGTGAACGATGTGGACCATCCAAATTTATCATGATACATATTGAGGTCCTGTACTATAATACCAAATGCTTAAATCGAAATTTAAAGGAGTGCGCCAATATACCCATGTCTTATGATAGGAAATGAACCTATATACATGACCATATAATCATATTAGATAATAGGATCTCATCAAAGGGGATAACTTAGGTCAAAACCAAACACGTGGTACAACATATTGCCTACGTTTATATTTTGGCAATTTTTTTTTACCCATGAAAGTGAACGATGTGGACCATCCAAATTTATCATGATAAATATTGAGGTCCTGTACTATGCTTAAATCGAAATTTTTTCCAAAATTTAAGGGGTGTACCCCTTGCCAAATTTTAAGATTGGTGCACCAATATACCCATGTCTTATGATAGGGAATGTACACCTATACATAACCATATAACCATATAAGGTAATAGGACCTCACCTAAGGGGATAAAATGGACCAAAAACCAAACACGTGGTTACACGTAAATTTGGCAATTTTTTAACCCATGAAAGGGAACGAGGTGGACCATCCAAATTTATCATGATACATATTGAGGTCCTGTACTATAATACCGAATGCTTAAATCAAAAAATTTCCAAAATTTAAGGGGAGGGCCAAGGTACGTACCTCTCCCAAAAATTGAAAGTGGTGCACCAATGTACCTATGTCTTATGATAGGGAATGAACACCTATACATTACCATATAACTATATAAGGTAATAGGACCTCATCCAAGGTAATAAATTAGGTCAAAAACCAAACACGTGGTACAACGTATTGCTTACGTTTATATTTTGGCAATTTTGTACCCCTAAAAGGGAACGAGGTGGACCACCCAAATTTGTAATGATCCATATTAGGGTCCTATTCTGTAATACCAAATGTTTAAATTGAGCAATTTCCAAAATTAAAGGGTTGGGCCATGGTACCCCTCCCGGGGGTGCACAAATGTACCTATGTCTTAAGATAGGGAATAATAGACCCCTATACGTGACCATATGACTATATGAGGTAATAGGACCTCATCCAAGGAGATAAATTAGGTCAAAAATCAAACACGTGGTACAACGTATTGCTTACGTTTATATTTTGGCAATTTTGTACCCCTAAAAGGGAACGAGGTGGACCACCCAAATTTATCATGATACATATTAGGATCCAGTACTATGATACCACATGTTGAAATTAAGCAATTTCCAAACTTAAAGGGGTGGGCCAAGGTACCCCTCCCAAAATTTTCAAGGGGTGTATTAATATACCCATGTCTTATGAAAGGTAATGGATCCCTGTATACGCCCATATAACTATATAGGGTAATAACACCTCATCAAAGGCGATAAATTAGGTCAAAAACCTCCGAAATTTGACTTTCAGGCAATTTTTTACCCATGAAAGGGAACTACATAGGCCCCCAATACTAATAGAGGTACATACCCTGGTCCTAGGCTACCACACCCAATTTTTAGATTTGAAAATTTTTAAAATTTAAGGGGGGTGGTTCTAGGTACCCCTGCCAAAATTTAGGGGGTGGGCCAAGGTACCCCTGCCAAAATTTAGAGGGGGTGGTTCTATGTACCCCTAGGTCATTGACCCCGGGCCAAGGTCATTGACCTTTGACCTATGACGTCATAAAGGTAGGGGCAAAGTCCAAATTTTCCTCAGGTGACGCGATTACTACTACTGATTTCATCATGGCTTTTAACTTGGTTAATGTGTAGTAAATACTCCAATACTATTCCAATGTTAAATAACTTGTGAAAATATTTTATGGTAAAGGAATGATATTTCAATTTTTTGTGCAAGATAAGCTTTTACATAAATTTGGCATCTCTAAGCGAGGGTTTCCTTGGTATGTTTTTTTTTCTTTTGTGGCGCGAAGATAATTACAAAAAGTAGTGATCCTATCCAGGGTCCATTTCCATGGAAACGATAGTAAACATTGAATTTAAGTAACTGTACAAAACAGTGACTTTACAAAATCCCTTCGGGAAAGAGATGTTAAATATTTATAAGTGTATTCCGTCCAGACGTGGGGATGTGTTCGCTTTTGATGACTTTAGAACTGTAATCACTTTCTCCATAGTAAACGGCTGTTCTAACGTAGAGTGTGAACGGGGAGAAAAATATAAGATGGAGGCGATTTTTGCTCACAGAAGGTGGTGTCAATTGTTGATGAAATTCCTTGATCTAGGTTATCCAGGAAGCTGGACTTTCCTTGGTGAGATAAAAGAGATTTTTTTTTACAATGATTGAGAAATTTCCAGATTTTTGTATTTGGATTTTGATATGAAAGGTTATTGCAGAACTCTTGCCAATGGTGACGTTGTGTTTGACGAAGTATTCTTTTGGTAAGTGCATAGCCATGTCTCGGGGCGGCAAATGTTGTTAGACCAGTTTATTTCACATATTTTAGTTAAAGAATTTCAGAAATATATTATATATGCGCACATGCATATGACATGGGAATTTGACATTTGTAAATATCCAAGTAACAAGATCGTGTTTGTCTAGGAAGAAGTAATCAATAGTTATCTATGAATACATATTTATTTTTAGCTGAAATACCCTGTCTTCTCAAGGAAAAAAAATGGTTTATGGAAAGTAGGGCTACATGCGCACCTTCCTTCTTAGGATATACGTTTCAATTTAAGTACAATGACAAATATACGTGATACTTCCTTCATAACCCTGCTTCTCACTCCCTATGTCTTCGGTGTAGCCTTACCCACACCTTTTGGAAAGGCAGGTGGTATGTACGAGAATAATAAGGTTTATACCATTTGAAAGCAGGAAATGTATTAAATAACTAACGAAGGGTAACTCGTGTCCATTCCCACGCAATCTTATTTACTGGGGAGAAAAGGTTAAGACATTTTCTCAAAATAAAGAAATATTGAGAAATAAATAACAGATACGCCTTCGATGCTGCCATCACCACGATCAGGGCCGGATTAAAGGAGTGTAAAAGTGCAAGTGCACCCCTCTTCGTTGTAAATATATACTATCTAAAATTAGAACCTAGCAGTGAAGCCACTTTCCGAAACTTTATGCCATCATGTTTCCCTTTGAGGCTTAAAAGAAAGCAGATAGTTTGCAAGTCGATTATCAAAAGGTTAAAGGAAAAGGATTCACCAAGCAAAACAATATAGCATTTGTCAAGTAGGGAAGAAAACAGAAACCAGGAGAAGAGAACTTTTCCTGCATAACACTTGCGACCCTCTTTAAAATACTCCGCTCCCCCCTCCCTCCGTTCTATGTATCAGCGTTGTCAGGTGTAAAGAATATTGTTACATGTCATTTGAAGAGTTTCAGTGTGATGGGTTATCTTGGAAGTATTGGTGCACCCCCTAAGACAATCCCTCTGGGCTCCCCCTTCTCTGCGCCACTGCCTTAGGACTTGCCATTCTTGTCGATTCCCAGGCCGAGATACACGGAAAAGATAAAGTTAAGAGCAATGTCTTTGGCGTTTCCGTTCCCAAACATTCGTCGTAATGAGTGAAATAATGAACAGCAAGTCTTTGGCAGTTCCGTCACCACGTCTTTGGTGTTTCTCTTTGGAAAATAAAGAAATGAGTGAAATAAAGAACGAAGAATAACGCATTGGACGTAGCTTGTCATTTCCCGGATATATCACCAAATGAAACGAATTTGGAGAGTAATGCAGCCTTAGGTTAGTTTATTTTATTCCTTTAGAAATGGAAATGTGTAAAATAAAACACTAAGGTCGCGCCTCCATTGCTTCCGAATGCGATTGCGAATTTCCCGGCACGTATAAATAAATTGGAGTGCCTCGTCTAGTTACGACCTGCGAATTGCTAAAACCGACGAAAAGATGCGAAAGCGAACAATTCCAACCTGGTGGGATTGTTCGTCCGAATTGGTGCGAATGGAGAGTCGTCTGCGGATGAACTCAACGCTACGTGAGCGAAGAAAGTTTGTTTTGCGTGAAAACAGACGATGTTGCGAAATCATGGAAAACCAAACGAAGCAATGATAATATTTTTTCAACTACTGGACTTACCGCCCAATCTGCATCAGATCTTCATCACATATCTATCCCATATTTGGTACTGCTTAAGAATAACCTGTCAAACGAATAGTCATTTTACTGTTAAAATGTGTGAGTGCGTATGAAGGAGGATTGACTGAGATACTAGTGATGGCCACAAAGTTCCGGTTCCGGCGGAAGCAGTTCTCGGAGATCCGGCTTTCAGAACCGATTCCGGACCTGGATGCGAAAACCCGGTTCCAGAACCGGATCTTAGGAACCGGTTCCAGACCTGGATCCGAAAGTCCCCAAAGACCCGTAAAGGAGGCATAAAGTTCACCTTCAAAAAAATGCAAAGAGGACCATACGCTTGTGTCTTCCCCGCCCAGACCCGCTTGTGCCCCCCAGAAAAAATTTTGGTCCACCAGTGGGTGTTTAGCTAAATGAGTTGGTCAGTTTGGCTATTTAGCCAATGAGTTTTTCAGTTACCCAGTTTATTTAGCCAAATGAGACAAGCGGCCGCCGCCTGGGCGCCTGCCTGTCGCTTCCATTTCATCTAGCACACTGTTCACAGCCTGCCAGCAGCTCGGGTTACCGTAGGGATGGTCCCAAAGTTTCGGTTCCAACGGAACCGTTTCCGCGAGGAACCAGTTCTTGGAGATCCGGTTTTCAGAACCTATTCCAGACCTGGGTCCGGAGAACCGGTTCCAGACCTGGATCCGAAAAACCGGTTTCGGAACCGGATCCGTTCATACCCGAAAACCGGTTCTAGCCATCCCTATGAGATACCGTAATAATTCCTACTGTCGGAACACGCCTAATGTAGGAAACCAGTATTTTATGTTTAGAAGTTTAATGTTACCGGAAGTAGAAACGAGAAACAGTTCTGATTGGTTTGCGTTATCCACTTCTTGCCACGTTGCACAAAAATAGCAGAAATCAAACGCTTGCTCCTGTCGGCCGAGTGGGCTAGCGCTGTATGCTAGTAATAAAAGTCTCTTTTGGCGCGAGTTCAAACCCGGCGCGAGGAAAGTTCTTTTTTACATTTTTATAGCACTAATTAAATTAAAATAATACTTAAAATAGTGATTTATTTACTTTTTTGCAGATAAGTAGTTGTAGTACTTATGCCCTTGTACTCCATGATATAGGCCTCGTTTTGTTCCCCTTGTACTTCATGATATAAATTAATATCATGACCAACTTAAAACAACTGGCTAGGATAGCGCGTAAAACAGCTGGCTAGAGTAGCGCGTGGAAAAGCGTACTTCCGGGAGTATTACTCTCCCGAGCGGGTCGTAATAAAACACCGTCTGTCTAGAGAAATCAATTAATATCAAAATATATAATGACAAATAGGCTAATTTTTAAAAAATACACTTTATCTTCAAAGAAAAAGTATTTTTAGAATTAATTTGACAGCTAATAGAAAAGCCAAAAATGGCAAAGGGTATGTCCATGGTAACTCACGTTACTTAATGACGTATATTTTGAAGAATACTAACCACAAATAAAACTTAAAAGCTCCGCTTTTTTAAAAAAAAGGAAAGCTGTCATATTTATACAGATAATTACCAAATATCGTCATTTTATATGATATAACAAACCTAGGAGAAAAGAAAATACTATAGTAACTCACGTTACAAATTTTTCCCCTACATTCAGAACCTGAGATTTTTAAGTACATTTTCTTTTGTGCTGGCATAGCTATGTGCATGAAATTACTATGTAAGATAGGGACACACATAATTTAATTATGGCAAAAATATTAAATTTTTATTTACAATTTATGACTATTTATTTTAGTGGAATATGCACAGAGTCAGGTAACTCACGTTACATTTGTCAACGATCTTTTATTATTAAGTATAAGCAACATACATTTATAATAACTTGAAATAAGCACAGTTTAATTAAGTTGAACATTGAACTTTACTTTAAGAAAAGGTTTCATCAGTTATATGAAATTTTACTTGGGATACCGACAGAAAAAATAAGACCTATGTAATAATAAATAAAGCTTGTATAGCATAATCAACATTAAAACTTATTAGATTAAAGGTACCCTACGAAAAAAATAAGAAAATAGTTATTCTCTGAAAAACAATTCATGATGCCAGCTACATACAACTATATTTTTTTATAAAAGGAACAACTTAACTAAAAATTATAACTGTATTTCTTTCATGAATTTTTGTCCCTGTTTCCGTGGACATGCCCCAAAAGGATTTCATAAAATAAGCTATATTTAAGGCAATAAGAATTTCGTAGATTTTTATGGCTAAATGCCTCTCCAAATATGCTAGATTTAGCCAAAAATAGGCTAAATTGGCATTACTGGTTGGCAACATCTCATAGTTAATCATTCAATGAACTTTGTAGATTCTAGCACAGGAACGTACACACAAAATTTAGAGAATTTATGGTTTCAGCTAAAAAGAAGTCTTCCCTCTACTTATAAAAGCGACAATCTCATGTTGCATTTCAGCTGTTATTTGTGGAGGAGAAATTATTGCAAACATATGAGAATTAGTGATCAGTTTTTGGTTTTCCTGGAACATGCCGGAGAGATTTATTCTGGAAATAATTAACTACTGGAAGATTTTTTGTCAGATAAAGTTTCATGTACGGTAGCTTATTTAATGCATATGTGATGTGAGTTTACTTTATGAAAAAGGTTTGAATGCGTATTTTTTGTTTCATTTCTTCATGGAATAAATTAATGAAAGTATTAGCATTTGAGTTAAATATTGTTAGGTTAGGCAAATCTTGATTTGTTGATTTTAGATATAGCAATAGCTATTAGCTTAAAGTGAGTTTAAGGTTAGGTAATACTTTCTTTGATTACATTAGAAGTAGTTAACTAGTTTTCGTAACATTTGCAAAAATTTTCTAAAATGATCTTAAAAATGCACTTTTTTGCACTTTTCAGTAAGTTTAGCTCATAGGTATTATCATATGTAGGTATATTAAAACTGACATTCTCTTTGCAGTTCACTTGTTACTGGAACTGAAGTAGTCACAGGTCGGAACAGGCACTATATATCAATTAATTGTGAATTCGTCAAAAATCACAGTGAAATTGTGTATAGTGCCTGTTCCGACCTGCGACTCTTCCAGTTCCAGTGACAAAGAACTGGGGGACCGGGCTATACACAACAAACTCACCTAACTCAAGTTACACAAGACTGCAAGAAAGTACAGGACATTCTTCGCAGCTTAAGTTCGAAAAAATGGTGCACTTACCCTCATACATTTCCACCATTTTTCAACAATGCATTGAAGCTAAGATTCTCTACGAAGGTATTACTTTCTCCATTTCCTTGCCATAGTTTTATACGTCTCTTCAAAACTGCAGCATTCCACTTTAAAAATCGTACTTGCACAGCCTCGATTCTGTTCAAACAATGTCATCTTGGAGGAAACAAGCACGCTACCTTTACCTATATTTTTTTAACTGGCCTGCAATCTCATATTCCGACTCAGTATTACTAATTCACCGCTTTTCAAAAAATTGAGCAAATTAGAAATGCAGAATAGACACAACAAGTTACCTTATGGTTCCAAGTTATCATATGGCTGTACAAAGCATTTCTATTTTTAAAAGTCTTGCGTTTGATTAAACATCCGCATCTTCCGTGCTTCCGCTTTGCATATGAAACCATGTGACTACTATCAAACATCTTCTACCGTCTTATGTTGATACTAAAAATAAACATCTTTCTCAAAATTAAACAAAAATATTTGGTATAGTTTTATTGATTGTTTTCCCTCAAACATTATTTTTCTATACACTGATGCATCAAAGGCCGAACATAAACCTGTTGGTTTTGCAATTTTTATCCCACAACTCAAAATTATTCAACAATTGAAACTTCCAGTTTCTACAACTGTCTTTAACCCTTCAGTACACGGGTTGTGTCTGAGAAACACGCAGGAAGCAGTAAGAATATATTTTTCTGTTTTTTCAATGGATGACAGATAGATACTATTGTGTCACTCAGTGTACCTTCCTTTACGATTGCAGAGAGTCAATTGCTCATATTTCTATAGTTCGTGCTTGAGTTGTATGTGAGCGAGAAGGTGTTTTCGTTGTGTGCCTGTCAGGCACCACCCGTGTCCTCGCGTAACATAGAAAGCATTGATTGAAGATTTCGTTCGAACACTCGTAATTTGTGTCAAAGAAATTGACTGCAGAAGAAACGAGAATATTTGACTGAAAAGAGTGACGCGTCGGAATTGGATTTTTCGGACGATGATTCAGACTCTGATCCCCCTTCTCAACATACTGGTTCTCAAAACAGTGAACCTGAGCTTCAAAGCTGCCCATGTTTTTATATTCCGAAGAAAGGGAGAAGTGTTACTTTCGTCAATGTACCACCATGAAAATATTGACAGTGAAAACTGTGACAATAGAAAACCTGAAATTATAAGATTTCACGACAGACGAAGTGACGGGTGGATGCGGCAGATAATATGAGCAGAATGTAACGTATGCAGAAATGTAGGCAGACCGCCACCGTTTTTGTTTTATATACTGATGAATATTTCTTGACTAAACGCCTATATTGTGTTTTGATCAAATACTAATCAAGAGAACTCTTTATCAAGAAGGCAGTTTGTCAAGAACTTAGGACTTAGTTACCGAATAAATGACGTAACAAGCTTAGCTGCGTTATCTGCCGCGACACCTCAGGAGCTCTCTGCAAGACTATCAAGTTTTATACCAGAACAAAAGGAAGGCCCACTGCAAAGAAAAAGACGGAGATGCTGCAAGTGCAAAAGCAGTGAAATATGTGTTGTTGTTTTTTTTGTAAGTTGTGCAAAAGTAGCTGTGCCTCAAACACTGTGCAATGTTATGCACGGAGTGAATTGAGGACGATTTGTATGGGTGAAAATGTCTCGTGGTTCAAACAATACACCGCACACTTATAAGCCTCAATACGTTTGTTTATGTTAGCACACATTATTCTTAATATTTCATGCGTGCAATCAGATGCAATGTCTCGGAAGTCGTAATTTTAGGGCATAAGATTTGATTGCATCCCTTATTAATAAAGTAAAACAAACATCTTTAATAAATTTCAGAAAAGAACATAAAAATGTTGAGTTTCGTGTTTTGAACATTAGATATCAACAATTAACACATGTATCCTTTGAAACAGAAAGACATTTTATTTAAAAAGGTCTCTTATATATGTTTAACTCAATTAGATTTTGCGGTGCCTCACAGGCACAACCCGTGCACTCACGTAACATTTTCACCCGTGTACTGAAGGGTTAAGGGTGAAGCCTTCGGTATTCGGCATGAATTATTAATTATACAACGTCACAATATCAAGCACGCGTATATATGTACGGATTCCTACAGTGTCTTGAACGCACTTTCTTCTATTCATTGTACTATCAAAACTACTGTGTCCTTATTCGACATCAAATCTCTTTATCGCAAATTACTCGCTATGGAAATCATTCATGTTCTCAGCCATATCAACATAAAATCAAACGAAATCGTTGATAACTTATCCAAGAAAGCTCGAGACGCAGGACTTCTCACCAATATCAAACTTCTCCCTCTAAACTTTCAATATTAAGTTGATCAGATGATTTCTGAGCAGTCTGTCATATGAAAAAAAAAAAAAAAAAAACCGAACGGGTCCTGGAACTTATTGTTGAGACGTTAACTCTGCTCATTCTTACACCTGGAATGCCCTGTGCACGTGGTCTAGATCCAAAATCATCTTATATTATAGACTTCGGTTCAATACGGCAATTACACCTTACCTCCTGTACAAAATTCAAAGGACCACTTCACACTTATGTTGCTCTAATGAACAGGCAGACACTTTCAATCCTTTTACTGTTCTCTCTTGTCTAAACATAGGACAATAATTATGGAAGTTTTACATCAACGCTATGGCTACGGCCCATTCTGTATTAAACAACTCTTGGCAATAAACGATTTAGACATTTTGCACCTCATCATTATATTTTTCCAAGATAATGGTATTGCCCTCTGAACTACTATAGCATTCTTATCTGGAATCTAATATTGATTATTATATATTAACATATACATATACATACGTACAGTGGCGGCAGTTGGACGTTAAAAGTGGGGGACAAAACATTATCTCAATATTTGTATATCAATGTTAGTTTCCTGGTTTCTTCTAACATTTTGTTTGACGAATGGTTGTATAACTATTAGGATACTTTCTTTTCCAGTTAAAATACCGTATATCGTGTTTCATATATATATATATATATATATATATATATATATATATATATATATATATATATATATATATATATATATATATATATATATATATATATATATATATATTAAGTAAATTAGCAAGAGCAACGCAAGTAGATACTAGCCCTTTTTACCCTTAAACAACGAAGGTGTAAGAAGAGATTTGATTCCTTGCTCAAGAACATTTTAAAATTCTGTCTGGAAAATTGTGTGATCAGATTAGGGGCCTATTTAATAACAAATTTCCAAAACAAATAAACAGGAAAAATAATACTAATCGAATAGTAATGAAAAATGAGGCTTGTTTTGCAAATGTTACATTGAAACCGGGGATTAATGAACAACTTATATTTTTTAATTCCACACATGCTATTAAATGTATGTTATTACTCTTAGAAAGATAGTAAATACTAGAAGCATATGCTGCGACATTTAAAGAAGTACTTTTGCAGCTTCCCGAAGCATGTTCGTTGCATGTACAGTTTTCACTTTCTTGGAATACATACATCAAAACTCAACAATACTTAGAATAACTCCAGTTATACAAAATAATCCTAAAACATAGAATTATGCTGAATTCACTAAATTTAATTGTATATACAAAATTGTATATGTACACCCCTAAACTCGTATATTACACTGCAAACATTGCCGCGCCTTTGACGGGGAAACCCGGGTTCGATTCCTCGCAGGAACTCATGTGGTTCGTATTCCACGTTAATCAGTAGGTTCTCGTCTCATATAGCCTCACTGCTGAACGGAATGTTAAACTAAAAAAAATCTAATCAAAATATTCCTTAGTATTACAAAGATGAAAAGACATTTTAGGAACTTTCGATTTTTGTGCAATTAAAGAATAACGTGTGATTCACAAGTTGTGAAGGACTTCTTTTTTTGTACGAAATGTTATCTCAATTTGTACCAACCCTTGTAAGATGAATGAAAATACACTCGAATTATGGCGCTCCAATAGGTTAATTTTGGGGCCATTTTTCGTGGCAATTAAAACGCAATTCCTGTAGGTTGCTTAACTGAACCGGGAGACATCCAATACGTACTCACGGGACGGCAAATATTTTATGGCACAATTGTTATTCTATGAACCATTAATACATACAAAAACTTAATATTTCCAAATGAAACTATATACATTAATGGGTCTTTTCAAAAAAGTGGGGGAAACTGCCCCCCTTTGCCCCCGTAATTGCCACCCATGCATGCATACATACATACATACATACATACACACACACACATACACACACACACACACACACACACACACACACATATATATATATATATATATATATATATATATATATATATATATATATATATATATATATATATATATATATATATATATATATATATAAGCATCTCTTCAGGTGAAGAAAAATGATTCTTAATTACTTAATTACACTTTGCATATGTTCTAACAATCATAATATCCTGTTCTACAATCAAACTGGACTGTTTTTCAAATTCACTCCTTCAATTTCACCGAAAAAGGCTTAATAGCATACCTTATAACTAACAATCACTATTTTACTCCGCTTTCCATACTAAGGATGGGAATGAAACAGACTTAAGTCTGCACTCTCCAATTTTTAACACTACCGATAGGTGAAGTGGAAGTGGACGTGGCTTATGTTGACCCATGCGTAAATACAGCATTCTAATAAGCAATTTTATATTTCGATTTCAACCTTTTTTTTTTTTTTTTTTTAAAGTTGGCCGTTTCTGTCCTAGCCCTTTTGAGATTTAATTGTTGTGTATTAGTAGTCAGTGGTCAATTGACAAGAAAGCATATAGAAGGGTGTGGACGAAACACTGGGATGGAAAAGGTACGTCTTTTTGGTGGAGTCTCTTGGCAACACTGCGCGTTATATTAAATAATAATGGCGTTGTGTATAATCATAGAAGTTAATGGTTGGTTGATCAATGTGTAATTTGTGGAATCAATAGACTTATATAGCTAACTATGTATGGTAGGTTACTTTAACTGGAACATTAATGGGGAAGTTGTTCTTATTTCCCATCAGTGAAGTGAAAGTGATTTGTTTATTCGTTGAAACTTCATCGTGATATGTCAGCGCTTATTCTGTTTTGATTATTAGAATATGGGTTTCAAATGGAGCTAGGAAAATGAAAGTGGCACAGTCTTCCAGAATTAACAGCTCAAATTTTCAGAACTTGTGTCGATTGTGTTTGATTCATACTAGCTTGAAGATTGAGATATTTTGTGAAGAAGGAGCACAACGGGAATTGAAACAGAAAATCTTGAATTGTCTTTCATTAGTAGTAAGTATTTTTCACTGATTATGAGTTTACCTCCATACAGGTTGTTCCGTATTGTGAAACATAAATTTGTAAAGAAAAACCTCATGCAGTTCAAGTCAGATACACTACTCCAAATATTGATTGAAAAATGCGTAAAGTTTTACTATACGGATCCATAGTATAAGTGGAAGTAGGAACGTGTTAGAAGCCGCGCAGGGGTTGGTTGGGTTCTGTTCTCGACAAAATGGGCAAATATTTCTGTACACTCTACAGTCTGTGGATTCGTGGTGCTGCTTTACTTTTGGCCCACCTCATTTTGGAAGACACAGGTAAAATTCAATACTTTGTATGAAAAGACTGGTTAAGTGCCATCTCGCTGGACCAATTTTAGGTAATTTAACGGGTCAGTTGGAGAATTTATTTAAGTTTGTGAGAAAGAATGAGTACAAGGGAGGTAAGAAAATAGTAAAAGTTATAAAGTCGTTGTATTTGTTGATTGTTTTTGATGTTAGCGGCACTGTATGTGGAGGCGGATGGACTATTTCGCTTAGAGCTACACTTTTTTACTGTACGGACCCAGAAGTTGTAAAATGTACAGGAAAGAATTGGCAAGTCTTTAATTTGTCCATTTCATGTCGAGAACAGAACCCAACCAAACCCTGCCGAACTTATAACCCGTTCATACTACTAATTACTATTACTATTCTTACTCCTGCTTCTACTACTACTCTTAATACTTATACTATTGATCCGTATTAAAGGAATACTGCACGCCTAATGTAAAGTAATCTAGCGTAACTCAATGTTATCCAACAAAATATAACCGAATGCAATACACATTTGTGCTTTTTTTTTTTTTTTTTTTTTTTTTCAGTTTTCAAAGTGGTCCGGCGATACGGCACAATTGCCGAAAAGACATATTTATAAGAAACACATTTTTGTAAGCGACAAAATTTTATACAAAGTAATACAGCTGTATTTTAGATTCACAAGTGTAGGGTTACTAGTGTAAAATCATTACAAGTGCTTTACAATGAATAAAATAACTGAGTGCATTTCTGCACAGTGTGTAGAAATTTATTTTATGTTTACAAGTGGAGTGTTAGTAGTATGAGACCACGACAAGTTCTATTGAAACTCGTATCTTCGACAAAACCCACTTCTTTTTACTATCCTCGCTTACACGTATATTCACCATTGCAGCCGCGCCTTCTCTCTTCGGACGCACTTGCTCTGATTGACTCGGTTAGATAGCATTCATACTTTTTAGTGGCCACCTACCATAGTTTGGTCTGTGTTTTAACACTACTTTTTATGCCATCCGTACGTCCGGAAGCCGTATTACGCAAATCGTAAATAAAAATATTATTTTTTAAGGATTACTTCTGGTGCCCCCATTGAATTTTGTCTATGTCAAGTGAGATATTTTTATGTCGCTCAGCGCAAATCTTTTTGAGGACAATAGAAAGAGAATTACTGAAAGAATTATAAGTTTTCAAGAATTATTTCTAGTGGTGCACCAAAAGTAAATTTGCACGGAAATAAATGGGCGGGTGGCGTAGCAATGCTCCAATTGGCGTAAATGAAATTCAAGGAGGCCACTGGAACTAATTGTGGAAAAATTACAATTCTTTTACATTTGCTTAGCTGTAAAAACAGCGTCCGAACTTATGCCATAAGAACTGCTATGTAAAGACAAACCAGTCGGTCCTAAGTGGTTACTAAAATACTATGTAACCGATTCAGGGCAGATCTAAGCTGGTGGGACTGCGCGTTAGCAGTAGGATGCGTCCGAACGGAGCAGCAGGCACGTCAGCGTGAGTGAGGTAGTAGAACTACGTGCGTTTTCGCAGTGCCATAAGTTCGTATAACACTTACTATGTTTTCACTTTATTAATTCGACAGTTGTAGAATAAAATACAGCTTTTGCATTCTGTGCAAAAGTACCACAGCATCAGAGATACTGTGCAAATTACTAAGTGAACCAAAGGCGCATGCATTAGCCATTAGACCAGCAGGAAGGGCTGTGAGTCCTAGTCACTGCAATTCCTTTCCAAAAGTGAAAGAACCACTACGAGGGGCACTATTATCTTATTTCCGGAGTAAGGCACTGCCTTCGAATGCCGTCACGAAAATGATGCATTCAACAGCATACAGCGCCTTTGAGATGTGTGAAAATCTGTTATAGCAGCAGTATGAGAGGTTTCATAATAACTTCACTTTCATAGTTTTTATATACCACATAGCACATACGTTCCCACTTTAAGAAGAAAATTGACTTTTGTATATGTAATGATAAGAAAGGTTGTTTGCATTTATTTTAACTGTAGTTATTCTTTTTCTGCAGGTATCGGAAGAGGATAATCTCCCTAAATTCGTTTGTCACAGTTGTATCTCGAAATTAGACAGTTTTCAAGAATTCCGCGATACTTGTCACAAATCGGAAATTCAGTTAAATGAATATGTGTCGGCTTTCGAAGGGAACTTCAATGTTGTGCCACCTAAAGAAGTGAGTATAATTTTATTTTTTGATTATTTATATTTCTGTCATTAAAATGTACGTTCAGTACTATTAAAAGTGTTGAGTACCGTAATCTACTGTGCTAAACAATAGAACTAAGCAGTCAGTGTATTATGAATATTAGATGCAGTTTCTGATTCTTTACAAAACATAGTCTGAACTTAATCTACGATTTCATGAGCTATTCCTACTTTACAATTTATGGACCCATACAACTTCAAGAGTTGTTCAATGTACTGTAAACATTCATATTTGAGTCTAGCTTCCTTTTCAGCAGCAAGGCTATGAGACGTGGAACTGGAGCTTAACGTGAGATCCGAACCGCATGATCTTCCGCGGGAAATCGAAATGAATGTATGTTGATTCCAGCATAACTGTGAAACTTCTGGAGCAGTTTCAACCAAACTTGGTACACGGTACACACATCACTTATAATCTGGAAAAAATACTGTGGGGATAAGAAACCCCTAGAACGCCCCGCCCCTCATTAGGGACTAATTGTAAAATAATCGAAAACGACTAATATTAATGTCGAGTTTTCGGTATCGCTGAGAGGAATAGTGGCAACAAGTCCAAGTTCAGCCTCCAATAGGAATAAAACCTTCTTGTAAAAATAATCGAAAACGACCGATATTAATGTCGAATCCATAGTTTTTAGGTCGCTAAAATGAAGGATGAGTGCCAATGACATTTCTAGTACAAATTCAGCCTCCATTAGCGTCGCTAACAGGTTAAAAAGGGGATGACGTGTTCTTAAGCTTCTTTCAGATTTCGAATATCGAAAAGGGTGCTTAAAGTGGGTGCCAAAGCTTGTAAGAGAAACTATGCAAACTTGGAAAGAAATTTACGTAGATTTTATCGAATCTTTTCCAGCAGACCTACTGAGGCTTTAAAGACGTCATAACGTACTACTTGATGATCATTTTTCAAAGCTTCAATCATTCAAGACCCATAGAACGTCGCCAGTCAAGAAAGAAAGAAAGAAAGAAAAAAAAAAAAAACAACTTTGCGCTTCCAAACATAAGATCATAATTACCGTGTTTAGGGACCAAAATGGGTTCATATTCATGGACAATCTTGAAAAAAATGCTTGCATCAACAAGGAAATAAGCTATAAATCTTTAGAAAAGCTAAAAGGAGCGGTTACAACAAACAGACCGGGCATGAAAGACATTTGAATCAAATCAGGACAGTGCAAGGCAGCACACTAGATGTTGTTGCATGATATGGGTAGACTTTGATGTCTCTCTCAGCTTCTAGTCCTGGCTACAACGGTAACAGGCTGGAAGTGCTTAAAAGATACAAATATAGAAATTAAACAGAATTATTGTCCAATAAAAGTTTTTCAAATGAAGGAATCTCGCGAGTATTTAATTTCAGAACCAGGGAATATAAGTAACAAATAGTTGTCATTTTGTCCCTCAGATTGAAAAATTTTCTACGTGTCAGAACACTGAAAACGTGACAAGTTACTCCAAGAGGTTAGAGAGTTTTGAGGATGTAGCATTTTAATAATGTAATTTGTTATTTGTAAAGAACGCTAGACTAAATGTGTAGAGAGGAATTTTGGATGTATTTGAATGATCCTGATCTGTAGCTAATAATTGTGAGCTCGCCATGTAGCAAGTTTCATTGTTGGGAGTTACCAATTAAAAAAGTGATTAAGAATTGGACGCTACATATTAACCGAACTTTGTATTATAGCATTAGAATGTCAAAATGCATACGCATACGCTTATAAAAAAATGAAGGTATTGGTAAAATATATATTGGGAATTATTGTGGTATCTATGGTAAAATCTAGGTACTAATTTTATTTTAGTAGGATCACAAAGCATTTTGTATAAGCTGGGTAATAGTATACGTGAGAACCCCCTGATTTGCGTTTCTTCTGTGTTCTATTACCACGTCTACATGAAATACCATAAATTTTCTACGTAGTGCAATAGCAAGAAGTATCCATGTGCACAAGACATGCGATAAGCGTTAAATCACCGCCCCCCCCCCCCCCCCTCACACACACACACATATTCATAGATAAAGTACAAGGGCACTACACATGCAGATATAAAGTGCAGGTACGTTCTTTTTTATTTTCGTATCAGTCGATAAGTAAATAAAAGTCGCTTTGTTACTCCCTTTGTAAGTTCGTACATACTCAATGAATAATCCCTAAAAGTATGAGCGTCCTGCTCCTTTGGGAACTGATGCAGCTTCATGTATTCTATATCCATAGCTATTATATACATGAAAAAAAAAAAAATCTTGAAAGTAATTAGCTATTTGAGCGATGATTGATTTGAATACTGTACCATATTAATAATTTCGAACTTAGCATATGTCAGGATGGAAATGTAACATGTATTTCGCCTTTGTCATAGTCTGTTCAAATTATTTTTGCGCGAGATCCCGCCAGCTTTTTAATGCATCTCCTCATAATTGCTGATCCAATCGAAGAATAAAGTTGATTATAGACAGTTCGGATCGGAAGTGCAAAAAAATTTGCAAGTATCGACCTTTCTGATAAATTGTTCATTTGTTCATTTGTTAAATTTGTTTAAAAGAGATGGCATGCGGAAACCAGACCATAGTAAAATATAGTTTTACCACATCACAACATACATAATACAAGAATTATAACTGTACTAGTCTCTATAACTGAATGGTGGGACTCTGAAGTTGACCATTTCCCATGTTCGCCTCAATTCATAAATTGTGCTTGCCATCTCGAATGACTTATTTCGCTGGAAATATTTTTTTGAAAGAAAGAAAAAAAGTCCTTTAAAAGCACGTTTAGTTTTCATAAAAAAAAGTTTGAACAATATAGAGGTGACGGTGGTACATGTTGTATCTGAATTGAAAGACTCCCCCTATGTTGTACAGGGTTTTGGTTTCCAATTAATGTGAGGCCAAATAAAAAAATAAAAAAAAAATATCCTCCGTGCTGGTCTAGTGGTTAGCACGTCTATCTTCGGTGCGTGTGGTCTGGTGGGAGAGCACAAAACGTTTAATTTCACAATCATTAACTTACGTTAGTCATCCGTTTCCTTTAGTGTAAAGGGCATAATCTTGGGACACTAAACTAAAAATTTCGTTTTTTATTTTATTTCTTCGAAAATAAACAACCAGACACCGAACTCACCCAATTGGGATAAAACTTGGTACAAGTGTAGACCTTGAGCTGCTTTATAGGGTGCGAAATATTAAGTTTTGCATGCTTTCGGTTCTCAAGTTGAGAGGTCAAATTTTGCGTCATACTTTGAAAAACAACCAACTATGCACCGCACTCACCCGATCGAGATCAGTCTTGGCATGATGGTAGACTTTAACCTGATATATAACCGTGTGAAATATATTGTGCAAGTTTTCGGTTCCCGAGTTCTGAAACAAAAGAAGTGCACGAGCTCGTTTGATCTGGATCAGATTTTGGCATAGTGTTAAACGTTAACTAGACGTTGTGCAGGCTTTTGGTTTGCAAGTTACTAGCGGGAAATTTTGAGTCAGTTTTGGAGAACAGGAGAAAGAAAAAAATCAATGAAACTCGTCCGGTTGAGATCAAAGTTACCATGGTGTTAAACATCGAACTGCTATACAAGCATGTGAAATATGGCGCTAACTTCTGGATTCTAAGTTATGCGCAAGGTTCTAAATCAGTTCGTTGGGAATAATAATAACGTAATAAATACTGTTTATTTAGCAGTTACAGTTGAGTGTTGGACAGTATAATTAAATAAAATTAAGGGCGATTTTTTACGATTATACGTATTTCAGTGTCCATTATAGGGTGTAACATTAATGCGTGTTCAAAAGTGACGAGTTGATTGCGGACATCCAAATAAGTAAAAATGTCCCTATAAACATGGGTCCGATGCCGCTTCGTTTGCGAGGTACAGGGTGTTCAAATGTCTAGTCCCTCCAGTGGCTTACTGTGGGAAAGTGAATGGAAATGTTCAATATTACAGGAATAATACAATCAAGTGGAATAATGCCTGCCCAAATACATTTACACTAACATGGAGAATGAAACTAATCAACATTTGAGGTTATTGAGTAGTCAGGGTTGCCAACCTGATACAAAGTGTTATGTTTTCAAATAGTACTAGGCGTCCACACAAAGTGGACATCATTGTTAATAACATTACTTCGTGGCTTTTAACATTTAATTACTTTCTGGCTTCATACGTAAGTTATTCTCATGTGCATTCATTTGCAACAACACAATAACACTTTCATACAAGAGGTTTGATCTGTGAGCAGTTGTTTCCTATTGTGGGCCGTTAATTGACTTCATACTTGGACGACTTGTCTTTCGAAAACGAAGCGGGATCTGTTCCATGTTCAGGAACGTTTTGATATCAGCAACCGTATGCTAACGTGTGAACGTCTAGTGCTATTTGAAAACGTAACACTTTGTACCAGGTTGGCAACACAGACAACCCAATAACCTTAAATGTTAATCAGTTTCATTCTCTATGTTAGTGTAAATGTATTTGCATTGGCATAATTCCACGTGATTGTATTATTCCTGCAGTATTGAACATTTCCATTCACTTTCCCATAGTGAGCCATTGGAGGAACTCAACATTTGAACACCCGGTATCTCGGAAACGAAGTTACATCGGACCCATGTTTATAGGAACATTTTTACTTTTTTGGATGTCCGAAAAAGTAAAAATGTTCCTATAAACATGGGTCCTATATATATTCACTGTATTGGAAATTGTGAGGCGTAGCATTCAGCTGGCAGTTTTAATTGACCCGGAGTTAGGGAAACAAAACCTACGTTTATTTATTACAAGTAATGCTTGTTTATTGTCATTTACATGAAAGATAGCCATGGATATATGTGTAGCATTTGTATGTAATACCATTTATTTGTCTCTCTTATTAGTTTTAAGATTAAGTAAAACTACAAAGAAAATGCCGTCGTAATTCTAACTTGATTTTACAAAATTTAAGTTCAAGTGTAACGAAGTCGAAATTGGCATAAGAGTCCGAATGACAATTTATTCTTTTATTTCACGTAGCATCAGGATTCTGTATGGACTCCAAGTCAGCAACACAAGAAGCGTACCTCATATTCCAAAAAAGATGTGTCGAACGTGGAAATGGTTATGGTCCCTGGATCAATCAAAATGGAAAATGCAATGCAAGACACTTCGCCTACATCTTGTACACCAGTCACAAATGAGTGGGAGACGAATACTGGAACAGTTCAAACAAGTGAGTGTAGTAACTTGAACGCAGATAATGTGTCATCTTTTGGTTATTTAGATCAAGAAAGAACGAACGTGAAACCAGAGTTTATTTCAAGTGATTTGTTAGTACCTGAAAGTGAAGCTTTTCACCATACAGGTGATAGTGAAGTGAGTGGAGATCAGTTAGACACTTACGAAAACGAACAACTTGCTAATTCCTCAGGTGCAATGGACGATTCAGATGATGACATACAAGTCATTGAGACTGAGCCTGATGAAGTCATCAAAAAGGAAACCAGTATCGTGAATGACAATCAAAATCAAGGTGGTTCCAGTGCTGCTGCAGTAGGGTAAGTGTAACTTTTTTATTTTTTTTTTTTTCTCCGAGACGTTTGCATGAAGCACTTCCTTCCATTTTACTATTTGTCATATAAGGCACGTGTAACTTGCACTTACTATTATTATCTAAAATCATGAGAAACTTGGATATTTGTACCGATTTCTTTTTTCTGTGGCTAATTTTACCAAAATAAAAGGTAACGAATTATATACGCTTCAATTAGTGGGTATTCCAAATTCCAATAATTTTCTTAAATTACAACATAGTTTTGAAAATCCTTGGGAAGACTGAGGTGGCCAATAGAACTGTGTGGAGGTAAGGCTCTGTATTTTCTTGACTTCGTAGGTGTAAGTTGTGATGTAATTAGCACAATGCTGGGGCCGCCATTAGCTCCCATGGTTACCTAGGTACCCAGTTTACAGAGGCTGGGCGAACCCCAGTGACGGCTGTAGGACGTGGGTAGAATATGAAATAAACCCACACTTGCAGTCTGCTTGATAGACAGACATGTTTACATGGCTATGAAAGTTATACGCATCATTTCTTGTCATAAGCGGATTTGCTCAGGGCACCTTCTGCCTTGAAACCTTTTTCCGGATTTTGAAAAAAGAGACCCCTACTAATTGGTGTAACGAAAAACAGCGAATTACGAAGGAAATTTTAAAAAAATCTCAAAATGCTTCCAAACCGATTATATTGTTGCTTGCAATAATGTGAAATACCTATGTTTCTTTGTGGTCATCAGTGAACATCTTTAGTTGAAACAAATAGCTGGTCTTGGCATATGTGTTTGTTTGAAAATGGTGAATTTCTAACATCAAGCGGTAATATAAGTATTAAATGAAGACTGGTGTGAAGTATTAAAAATTCATAGCAATGTGCAAGTACTCTAGCAAACACTTCGTCATTTTACGAATAAACTTGTGATTTCAATTGCGGTCTTGGAAACCTAGAAGATGACCTTGTAGTGAACAACCAAATTCTCAATAAACAAGAAATATTCTAGAAGAATATGATATGGCATTACAGGATTACTAATTAACACATTTCGGACGAGCAACGGGCTTTACACCTCGTGGAACTAACGTCCAGTAAGACGGACATCTGTCATAGCTTTTCCTTTGCTTGTACATTTTTATACGAACTTTTGTGGTTTTCAGGCATTTTTTTAAAATTAAAATAACTGAAGCGAGTTTTTTTTTAAATTTAGAGAGCCTATTTTTTTATTTTTTAATTAATTTTTTTTTTTTTTTTTAATCTTCCGCAAAGAGTTAAATCAGTCAAATTACTAAAGCTTGAGGCATTTCAAGGAAACTAGTATTTTAGGTGAATGAGTATTTTATATTTTGACGGAGGATATACGGGAAGAAATGAGAGATAGGCGAGTGTATATGTCTGATCAAAAACGAATCGGAATACGAATATCGGAACAAAGTTAGCTCGTTTCTAGAGCAATCAGTTTATTGGTTTAACGACAGAAATAGACACATAAATAATTAGGCAAAACTTCTTAACAGGACTCAATCTCGTTAAAATGATCCCGCACAGCTTCGGCAGGTATATCTGTCTTCGTCAGTGGATCGGAATTAGTTACTGAAAAAAATATCTTCTTACATCACAACATATATAATGTCATTTCTTCTTTTGCAGGTTCAGAATTCAGGACTAAATTTAGTTAAGGGAAACCTTGGTACCGGTAAACAATGGGATTGCATAATTAACATCGTCAATTAGTAATATTTTTTTAAATTAAGTTTTATTTTACAAAATTTCAATATTAATGTTATAAACAGATCAATCATTACAATTCAAAAATTATTCCATAATTAGTCTTAGTTCAATTTATATTACCAGGTTTTATTTACCTTCAAGTTTTTACCAGTTCTTAGTGCAATTTATCTGCAGCTACAAAGTACAATTTAAAAATAACAGAATTTTAACTTGTTTTTTAAAGCTAATTTATGCTGTATAGTGAGAATGTAAACGAAACATTTTTCAGTATTAATAAATTAATGGTTATCAATAAAAAATCATTAATTTTAACCAATTAATAATCCTTTTAAATGTGAAAACTACAGCTAATACTATGCATTAGGTATCCTACATTAAGAATGTTGAAGAGTAGCAGTTCTTGTTTTTAAAAGTTATTGATGTCATTGTTCAACAGTTTTGAACTGTAATTTGAAAATACTCTTTCAGTTAAGTAGCTTCGAACTACTGAGGAAGACAGATTTTATCTGTGGAAACTGTACAAGACAATCTTGCTAAGCTTTTGTCTAAAAGAAATATATCTAATTTTGTGTCGATTCGTGACCACAAATGAAACATTATGACACTACATCAAAGAGAAACATCCCGAACCATGGAAACATGACTCTCCGCCTCCAAAGGCCAAATGTAGAACTCGACCGGAAGGATAATGTTTTAACCATAATAATGTTAATCGACTAGACAATATCTATTATGTTAATGTAGGGAGACACAACCTGTTTAAACTTATTTTACACACCAAATTCTCTGTAGGTGCTAATTCAGTAATACACAAAAGAGTGAAAAGTACATGACTGGAGCGGGACTCGAACCTGGGATCTTCGGCGTACCGTACCGATGCTTATCCACTACCCTACCCAGTCCGCTCTCAGAAGAACCATACACTCTCCCACTGTTCGAACCACTCAGTACATATGGAGAATATACTAGACCTCCACTTTACACACTACTATCATCTTTTTGTTACAGCACATACCCATTACGTTGAAAGAGAGTCCGTTTATGTGAGATAGACAAGACATCGACTAATATGTGCTAGAATGTGAGAATAGCTAGTTCCGTTTCATTTTGTATTTGCATCAGTGTTGTCCCTATTAAAATTCTGCTGTTTCCGTAGTCCTACACAGATTGGCATTATATTATAGTTAATTATATTCATCTTATATAAAAATACAAGATTTCGTTAGTGTACGGGCTTTCGAAGATAACAGCTATTGAAGGTAGTATGAGTTAAATTACTGAATGAAATAATAGGTTGCATATTGATAACAGTTTGACACTCAACTGAAGCATTTGAGTGTAGTTTCAGCAATAACTTCTTCAAGTAAGGACATCTAAATAAAAATTCTTTATTAACTTAAAACCAGGAAGAATCTATTTTGATGTCTTGCAAAGTCATACTTCCTTGAACAGCGTAACTTTGTTAAAAATAGCGCACTAATGATAGCGAGAACATACCGCTAAAACTAGTCTGCGACTACTTTTCAAACGAATGCTTCAGGCATCAAACTGTTATTAAAATAAGAGAAATTTTTACAAAGCAGTGATGTGTGGTTATGCCCGTATTCATTTTTTGTATTTTAAGCATTGAGATACAAATTATCCACTGTTCTGGATGGATCAAAAGCCTTTGAGGATAGGCCATTTTTGTACATAGACATGGGGAATATACTAGACCATGTTAGTTATCTCACTTAATTTTTGTTTAGGTATAATATCTAATATTGAGACGTATATCAATCAATAGATTACATCGAGCTAAGTTAAATGAGGTATTGAAGATTTATTCTCATGCGTAGTTTTCGACAAATATTAAAAAAAAAATCTTGGCGCCATAAAGTATGTTGTTCGTTGCAGTAATAATTGGTAGTTTTTATTCTCCTGGAACAGACTATTTATTTATCTATTGTATTTAAAAAAATAGTAGATTGTATCTATTGTTTTTTCTTCTAAGGGTGATATACTCCTACCAGTGGCGTACATACTACAGGGTGGTCCGGAAGTGGGCGTACCCTCCTTTAGTTTCAACAGTATAGTGTTAATTACGGTAGAATGTCTGTACACAGTTACCTTGAAGTCTTAAGAGTCATAAACATCGGTATGATCACCATCCATGTCGTAACCCAGCTGAATTCTGCCCCAAGTTCTCAAATGTTTTGCGGAGATACTCCGGAGTCACGAGGGTGAAGGCGTGTTTCACAGCTGCTCGTAATTCCTGCGTTGTGTAATATCGAGTGTTTGTTACTTGTTGCTTTATGAAACTCCAAGAGCATTGTCTGCTGTCGTCAGATCGGGACTTCTTGGAGGCCAGGCAAAGGGAGCTAGCGAAGATGCACAACCTCTTCCAATCCAGCGTCCAGGAAACGTTTGATTCAGGTAATTGCGCACGTGAATCGCGAAGTGCGCTGGTGCTCCATCTTGCTGTATCACAACAGTGTCTTTGATACCAGATGTTTATGACTTTTAAGACTTCAAGGTAAATGTGTACAGGCATTCTACCATAACTAACACTGTACTGTTGAAACTAATGGGGGATACGCCAACTTCCGGACTACTCTGTACTTATAATGTCACGTGAAACAGAGAAATAGAACATAATGTACTGTCACGAATACTCTAACATTCACTGATAAAGTATAGTTTGTATGCATTAATAGATAAACTAAATTGAAAAAAAAAATATTTATTTCTATGTGTCATATCTGACAAAGGAATATTTCAGTAAATTATCGAATGTATACATTTATTATATTCCTCCTTAGACATTGAAGCAATGTAATAAACAGAGTACTAATATATCGTTATACACTATCAAATGACAAGAAAACATAATGTTTCAGGTATAAATTAAATAATTTGTTTAAATTTAACCTAACTCAGGAAGCCTGTTTATGATCGAGTTGATTACAATAAAATTTCGTCTGTTTTACTGTTTGGTGATAATAAAATTACATGCTGCAAAAGTGAGGTTTAAAAACTGGATTGTTGTATAGGGGTCTATCGGTCACGAAAGTACCGAAAAAGACTTGAAATCAGAAAACGGTCATGAAAGTCAAGAAATTTAGCTTTTGGGTCACGATTCTTTTTATCTGTGCAAATATAAGTACTGACTGTTAATTTTGTTCTATAAAACGTCAAAATTCGCCTCCAAAAATGTCTCTGGTCGGCTTTAGATGAAACCAAATCGCAGGCAAAGAACGCTCCTATCGCATGCATGAAAATTCGGTTTAATTCGCACCCAAATTTGCTCTTGAGAGTGTTACGAAATTTTTTGGTTTGGTGAAAAAAAGGTCACGAAATTTCATTTTGGAATTTTAGTAGACACCCTGTTGTAGATGACTTGGTTGTTAGTGTTTATAGCTGTATTCCAAGCCTGATTGAGTGTTTCTTGCTATTACTTTTTCATAGTTAAACTTGAGTCGAACACCTATTCGAATACCATAAATGTTCGTTATTATGAACCTACTAAGGACTAGTAATGTAAGTGGTTCGAAGTGCTTCATGTAAATCTCATTGACAAAGTGAGAGATGTTCATCATATTATCGTGAAGGAAAGAAATTGCCTTTATTACCAATCAGTTTTTTTATTCATATAAGTGTTTTATGTCCATGTAATTGTTCCGTGGTTGCTCAGTATAGATGCCTGTTGACTAGTACAGACAATGCTAACGCTGGAATCGAACTCCTGACCGTGTACAATATGAGAGGGGGATAACAACTCTCTTTCATAAAAGCTCATTTAATATCGGTGGAATTCGTTAATTAGGTTTTTCATTTTGTTTTCATCACGGTCGAACTAGGAATTCCATATTTCATATTCCTTACGGTCGAAATAGGGGAAATACAGTTTATAGATTCAATAAAGATTTTGAAAGGTAAACTGATGTAACTGATATATTTATAGTATGTGGAACAGAAACATAGGCGTTTTTGTGTCTTACTTAAACAACTCACTTAACTCCGATATATGAATTCCTAGTAACATGACAGATGTCCAGTCTGTATTATACTAGGGCCGCTGTATCTCTGGCTCCGACATTTATGCGTAAAAGAAAGCGAGGGTTGGTACTACACTGACACACCCCTATAAGGTCCAATGAGTGACCGAGCTGTCACCGCTCTGGCATGGAAACTAGACGTTATTGTCGCTTCGTGTTCTTCCTTTTGTTTGTGCATAGTTGAGTGGAAAGTGCTTTGAGATTGTGTTTGGGTATTGCGACTTTGTGTGTTTTCTTTTCTTTTTGTGTGTTTGGGTGTGTTGTTAAGAATATTGTTGTCATTGCGTAGTGACAATGGCTAGTTCTGCAGAACAGAAGCCAAAGAAAATTGGAGTGTATAAATGCCAAAGCCGAGAATTGATATACAGACTTCGTGAATATTTCGAGAAAGAGCGCGATAATGGTTGCCCTCTTCTTCCTGTGACGAGGGTGGTGGACAGAGTGGCTGACGCCCTGCGTGTGGGAAAGTCTACTGTTAAGAACATAACAAAAGAAAAATGTCCCAAAGAACTGAATTCTCCTTCGACAGTTTTGGTTACTCCAGGCAAAAAAGAAATCG
Organism: Thermobia domestica; assembly: GCF_964235325.1. Lineage (NCBI taxonomy): Eukaryota > Metazoa > Arthropoda > Insecta > Zygentoma > Lepismatidae > Thermobia > Thermobia domestica. The sequence goes on from NC_137456.1 coordinate 70,481,298, forward strand.
ACCCAATGTTAAAACGTCTCTAGATAGTTTTCAGGATGACGCAATAAGGCAACATATTTATCAATATTATATAAGGAAAGAATTCCCGACTCGCGGTAAGCTTCTCAAGTCCGTGAAAGAAGCAGAGCTTTTCGAGGGAGGGAAAACAAGCTTGAGTGTTGTGTTAAGGCAAGTTGGTTTTAGGTGGAAGAAATTCTCTGGAAGAAAAATTCTTATGGAAAGAAGCGATATTGTTGCGGCTTTGTGCAAATTTCTGAGAGTGATGATGAAAATGAACCCGGAAAACTTAGTAAGGCTGGACAAAACGGGTGAAAGCAGGACACACGAGAAGCAGTGCGTGGACAGACGATACATCCGAAGGGACAATGAAGACACTTATTGGTAAGGGAAGTCGACTTACTTTGCTTCATGCCGGGACTGTGCGCGGATTTGTGTCTGAGGCAATGTTACTTTTTAAATCAAAGAGCACTCGTGATTATCACGAGGAAATGAATTAAACAACTTTCAAAGACTGGTTTGTTAATAGTCAATCCCAAATATTAACGAAAATTCCGTAATCGTGCCTGATAACGCATCTTATCATTCCGTTCAAACGAATAAACCTCCAAATACGAACTGCAAAAAGGATGACATGATAAGGTGGCTTGAAAAAAAATAACGTTCCTGGAGTATCACCAGATATGAAAAAAGCCAAATTAATAGCATTACTGAAAATCTATAAACCAAGACAGCCATCTTATGAAATCGATGGAATTGCTGAGGCTCACGGGCATACAGTTATTCGACTTGCACCATATCATTGCCATATTAACCCAGTTGAGTTAATTTGGGCTCAGTTAAAGATTATGTGGCTGAAAACATAATAAAATATTTCGTGTAGATGACGTGAAAAATTTAGTAATAGAGGCGACCGAGAAAGTGTCCCCAAATAATTGGAAAAACGCCGTTGAGCATACGTGGAAAATTATGCAGCAAGCTTGGGAAGCTGAAGGTGTCTTCGAACCAGATTTAATCATAACATTGGGTGATGATGACGATAGCAGCGATGACAGTGACGATGAAGAAGAAATTGAGGCAATTAACTCTGACGAATTGTTTTAAGATTGTGGAGTTCAACCTATCGATAGTGACGAATACTTGTAGGCAGCGAAGGTAAGTCAGTTTACTCGATTACTTTATGTTTAAATCTGGCTATTTTTATTTTGTTTGTTACACGGAAAGTTTTAAAAATCCATAAAAATTCAGCATTTATTAAGCAATTCATTTCGGTTGTATTTGCTTGCTTTTTTCTGTTTATTCTTAGCGTGTGCGGTTAAACCCACGACAAATTGGCAACATTGTTTTGTCCACGTGCGGAACTGTCAGAGCCAGAGACATAGCGGCCATAGTATATATATCTTCAGTCATTTGTTTTCAACGGCATCTGAGGAGCGGCGTTGACGATAGTGTAGGTCATTCGAATTCTTCACAAGTGTGCAAATACTTGTTCATTCACAGAGTGCAATATATCTCTTCATCTCTTCAGAGTGCATTCACAAACTCTCACAGGAAGTTGTCAAGTAAGATAAGATGAAGGGAGTGTGGATGCCAACAAGAGTTTAGTAATCTTTCCATCGACGTTTCGGGGAGTTGCTTATTTAAAAATTCTTACGTGTTAGTCGTAAAGTGAAAAGGGATTCCGTCTTTGGAAAATAATTCCTGAAGAAAGTGAGGCACTGCACGAAGTTCCAGCATATTTAACTTGCGTTAGTCACTATTACCTGAGTGGAAACGAAAGAAAAAAATTTGAGTCGATATTCACGTTTCCATTAATGTGAACCATACTTGTATTTTTGCAATAGATTTTATCCACTAGTAAGACACATTCGATATTGGGTCATGTTTACATTCTGCTTAAGTATTTTCCACCTCAAATTTCTTCAGGTTTAATAGATAGGTCTTGGAAATATAGATCTTCAGGTTGAAGTAGTAATATATTAGGTTCGGTTGCGTAAGTGTTAGCAGACTTCTGCAGCAACAAACGCTATTTGAATATTTTAGTTCAATAGATGTGACCATCTCTCACTTGAATATATTGGTGATCTTAAATGGTGTGATAATTATGGTAGTTGTACACACGCATATGTATGTATACACTGAAATAATACAATCACAGGAGGACTTACATTTTTATAGGTTTTGCATTGATATTTCATATTAATACTTAACCATTACTTGGGTATCTTATAACAGTTGTAGCAGATGTTAATATTTATGAGTCTAAACACACAATTGCTGTCATCATAAGAATTTATCACTTTAAGCTTGTTTGGGGGTAGTCATTTTAATACACCTACGTAATAGATTACGTGCCATAAAATTAGCATTGAGTATGATCGATATTAAATAACGATCTGATCAAAAAAGTGTTTTAGAAGATTGGAATTAATTGCTTATTGTTAATTAAGAAACAATATTGAATGCTTTCAATTTACAATCGAAGAATTTCGTAAAATAAGTGCAAAGACCATTGGATAGCCGTGTGTGACAGTTATGTCAAAATCGCTCGTTCAAGTTGTGAGTTTATTGATTTCGATACGCAAGTATTTCATTAAAAACGGCAAGAAATGTAAAATGAACAGGAGGAAAGGAAAGACGTTTTGTATTTTCAGGTGAGTAGAAGTATGTAAGATTGTATTGTAAAAGTAAATTACTAAACTGCTTAGTTTCTACCTTGTAGCTTGTGCGAAAGCTAAATAATTAGATGATAATCAAGTTCATACTTGTAGTAGAGTAAGTACTTGATGGGGTTCTAGATTTTGTGTGTGTGTGTGTGTGTGTGTGTCGTTATGTATATGTAAGGTGATCCTTAGTAATCCTCATAAGAATTTCACTTTATTTACGTTGTGCTAATGTGCTTCACTGTCGTCTCGTCAGTAATTGTGTCGCAAGTAAAGATACATTTAGTATCTAGAGCGATGATGGATAGTTCCCAGGTGTTTTAAATCATTGTTTGTATAAAAATGAATTCATCATGACTGCATGTTAACTGCTTTCTATTTGCAGTTGTCATCAAAGCTTTTATTTATATTTTTATTTCAGAATTAAACATGTTACAATTATACACCGAGGCTAAGGAAGAGTGTGCTGATGAGATGAATGATAATGGTAGAATGATGAAAGTGGGAAGAAATGGGAGGACTCCGAGTAAACTTTATCACACACACAGTGTTGTCCACTATAGAACGTACTTGGCGAGAGTTAGGATTGAACTACGGACCCCACGCGCCATAGTCCAGTGGTCTACCACTGAGCCATTGCTGCTTTTATCACCCAAGTTTCCTGGTTTGTAGCATCTACTAGTATTATTGTCTGCACTTGTTTATACGCATTTGGAGATAGGTTGGAGAAAGGAACTGTTCTTGGAAGTCGTAAGTTACGTTCTAAAATAACTGCATGACCTTCACAATATAAGAATAAGGTTCTCTTTACAAGTTTTCAGTCTTGTACTGCTATTAATATTTTTAACTACTTCATACTTCTCCACTTCACCATTATCACAAGTACTCTGCCACAATACACAAATGGCAGATAAGTTGCTGCAAACTTAGAAAGCGCTATCGCTCTCCGTTAATCCTTCATTTTAGTGTTAAAATTGACTCCTACAGTTTCATCGATCAGTTATTTAACTGCCTGTCTCGTTTATCTTGGACATGCACGAAATTAATTCGCTTACCCCCAGTGAACACCTTAAGCTGTCAACGATGTAACAAGTCTTGGTATCCTGACATGATAACTAATGCGTGCAAGGAAGAATATGCAAGTTTCATTTTGGCTTATTCTTGAATATAATAAAGTTGGTATTTATTGTATTGGCATTTATAAGTTCATTTACGAAGTGGCAAATCCTCGATCTCAAGGTGTGATGAGAGAATTGGAGTAGAAGTTCAACTAGAAGCATAAAATTAAAATTGGTACTAGCTTGATTGTGAGCCTGCAATGGCCCTTTAAGTGGGACCATAGTATAGCGATTTAAGTTTCCGATTTGTAACTCATAGATCTGTGTTCGAAATCAGGCTGTGCTTCTTTCTTTTATCCGACTTGTTACAATTGTTAATTATTTTGTTTACTTGTTTGTATACAGGATGGACACCGTAGTCTAGTAGTTACAGCGTTGGACTCGTGTCCGCGTGGTCGCGAGTTCGATCCCAGGCCGGTGCTTCCCAATTTTCGGCGTCCACCCAGCGTCTGTTAGGGACAGGGCGTCGCAGCGCGCTGATTACGTACTCGCCGCGTGGCTCGACTGGATGTAGTTCAGCCGGTCACTAGTGAATGGCGCTGGAGCAGGCTTAGGCTCGCAAATGGCCGTTACGCCAGGTGTTTTGTTTGTTTGTATACAATTTATATTGTTCCTAATGCAATAAATAAAGAAATGGGCATAAGCAGGTACCATTTGACGAACTTTTTTCGGCGGGTGAAGATTATCGTGCATAAAATGCAAACTTGGATAAGAGTTATTAAATAGTGACACAGTGGAGTGAGACTTAACGAGCGAATATTCATCATGAAATCATTTCATTTGCATACAACAATGTTAAAACAAATATACGAAACTGCGATTATATGCTTTCAAAAAATCGAATTACACTGGGAATCAGATTGTTTAAAGCTTTGAGGATGATCTTTGACGTAAATTTTAACACAAGCAGCAATGATCGTTCGTTTGAAGATTTTCAGAGAAACTATGTATCAAATATGTTTTTTGAAGAATTATTTACAGGATTCATTATATTTTGCTTCTACACTCCCATGATGCATGCTATTAAAAGTGAGTAGGTTGAATTTGCAGTTTATTGATGCAAAAAACAATTGTTGTTGTATGTGAGATTGAACGTGTCATGAGCCCTGTCAATTAATGGGTACTTGGGTTCTGCCGAGTAGTGCTGTTAAAATTCCAATAATTCAGCATTTGGATATTCGAGTAGGGTTAATGGGTTCTTCGAACAATGAATAAAAAAAATGTTTGAATATTGTACACGATATTTGAATATTCGAATAACAGAAGAAAAATTGTTTGAATAACTAATATTCGAATAATTTTAACAGCATTACTACTTTTTTTTTTTTTTTTTTTTTTTTTTTTTTTTTTTCAGTAACATTCGTCGTACACATTTAGCTATTTTTATCCTCCACAAGAATGAGTCGGTGACTTGTATTGCTTAAAAAACACAACAAGGATGAGTTTGTTTAGAGAATCTTTGGTTTCTTAATGGGACACGGAATACAAATGAGATAATATATTTGCTAAATATGCGTAACATTCATATACATTTCAGTCTTAGTTGGGAAGAAGAACATAAAAGTTCACAAATTAAGAATAAAGCTCTTAATATTTGTGTCATTGTAATTGTGTATATTTTATTTTATTTTATTTTATTTTATTTTATTTGAAAAGCTGTGATCACAAGAGTATTAGATAGTAGCGCACGAGAGAGGAAAAAGTGGAAAGTCATGGCTCGGTGGTAGAGCGCTAGGGGTCTGGTTCGATGACCATCCACACGAATTTTTAAAAGCCAATATTACGTCTGTCGGTTCTTTCGAGATTGTCTCGTTTCGTTCCAAATTGTCATTTCATCGATTATTTCATAATCATTTATTTTTATTAATCATCCCTCTCCAGGCTAAAAGAGCATAGTCATGGGACGTGGAACTAGAAATTACAGTTAATTTCAGTTTACGAATGATGTAAAGTACTCTCAGATATGTTCTCAGAAAAGACCTGCAACTTGCAGCTATAGTATACATGTAGATGGCTTTTCGAAGCGACCAATGATTCCTGAAAAGTAATCTTTTTATTGTGACTAAGTTAGTGGTTACAGATAGAGATCGGACACAAACAATGAACTTATTTTAGAGGATAACAGGAAAACAAGCAAAATAACTAATACATGGTCATTTTCAAGTTTCTTATTGATTGCTACCAATGATTTACACAGAATTTCATCAGGGAGGGCTCCGATTTTTTTTTTTTTTTTTAAGCTGTATTTGTTCTCAACAACCAAGCAGCGACTGTAGTGCAGAGCTGTTGGTGGTGGTGTGTTATTGCAAACTCCGTACTACGTTAGGAGCAGTAGAACTGCAGCGTACAGTGAACTGTCCAGACGGTGAAGTGGGTGACCTATTTGATTTCCAAAGAGGGGAAATGGTTGAGGTTTGGTTATGTGATGCGAGCGTGACGAAAGTGGAAAATATGTTAGGTGTGTCGCGTGGGACAGTGTGCAAGGTGATGATGGCCTACAAAACTGACTGCAAAATCACATCAGCCAAGACGAATAATTGTGAGAAGAAAACTCCCTATGACATGTTCCGCCAAGAATTAAAGCGAATTCTCACTCAGAAACGTCGTGCGATTGCGGTGCAAGTGACGGAAGAACTCAAGCTACACCTTCCACTGCCTATTTCAACAATCACAATCCATTGCGAGTTACATGACATAGTATACGGGGTCGGGTTGCACGGGTGAAACAGTTAATAAGGAACCATCACGTTTTAACAAGACTCCAGTGGTGCCAGGAACATTCAACGTGGACCACTGATGACTGGCAACGTGTGATATGGTCGAATAAATCATCGTTCACCTCATTCAAATGTATTGTAGTGGACACCGTAATTGTGTGTGGCGGACGCCAAAAGAAGCGTATGAACCGCAGTATCTCCATCTAACCATGAAACATGGCGGGGGCTTTGTGCTTCTGGGCTACAATATCCTGGTTTCCAGTGGATCCTGTGCTTACACTTACCAATCGCGTCCCTCAAGCGATTATATCGCCATTTTTTGAAACTATGTGCATTTAAGGTGCAAATGTTTCCGAGCAATGGCACCATATCCAGGATGATAATGCGCCCTTCACATGTAGTGGCGTGGTTTGAGGAACATCGGGAGTAAGTTAAAATTCCGTGGCCCGTCCAATTGCAGACTTCAACATAATTGAGTATGTGTGATCTGTTTCTGAAACACGATTTCCCCTCCATCGTCTCAGGGAACCGAATGATGCACTGCACACAAATTGCCATAATATTCTTCTTGATACTATTCTCGACTACTATGACTCTACTACACGTCACATCAAAGTTGTTCTAAGGGCGAAAGATGGTCCAGCATAAAGTTAATCTGGTAAGTTTTTTTTAGAAGTTTGCATTGAATTGATAAGGATCTACCTATCTTAATATAGTAAATTTGTATTTGTCATAATATTCTATTGAAGAGGTGTTAAGACTTGGAATCCCCCTTTACGTATTAAAATTATTGTTGTAATGAGTTTACATAAGTAAATGCGTATGTTCTACTTACAAGAAAGTTCTATCAGTGCCTAAGGTGTGAAAAGTGATTTTACAAACACAACAGGATTTCTTCCAGAAAATTTCGTCCTGCTTGGTAAAATAAATTTGCGGGTTAGAGGTCGATAATAATGGTGGAAAGTGTTTTGTGCGCAATATAGATACGAAGGGTTTACCCTTTATATTTTAAACATTTGGAACTGCCAAGAGGAAGTGAAATATTTTGTTCTCTTCGTGAATTAAGTATTATGTTATTTATTTTTTTTATATTTTATGGAAATTAAAAAATAGATCTTCCAAGTCACTTTGTTTTTTCTAACGCTAAAGGCCAAGGGGTATATACGCGTTTAAATTGTCTTCATGAAAAATGTGATAGAATCGAAGCTACCTGTTTGCTTCTTTTTTATGGTAGAGACAAACAATACTCTCAAGACTCAATCGCCTATGGTTCACCTGAAGGCAAAACGTCACATAGCAAACAAGAGCTTTCGATTTGATGTTTGAACTTTTGTTTTCTTTCCTTTGACTTGGTTGAAAAATATTTCTTCTCTGTTTATCCTGTCACATTTCACAGTGAATAAAGATATAAAACTATGAAAAAGACGTAGTCGAACAGATGAATCATAGACTGAATGATGATTTATGATTTACTTTCGTCCAATATCCTATCCAATCAAATTTTGATCCAAAGTTACGTATATCGGTACTCGATATTACTCTTTTCTATGACATACAGTCGTATTTGTGACCCTGTTATAGCTCGTCCAGAGTTAAGTCTGTACTGTGGTTGCTTATGGGCTTTTACTTCTGCGTACTTACCCCCTTAAACAGAACAGATTTCATTACTGAAGTTTATCTTAAAGAATGTTAAATATTTACCGACGATGCAAAAATAATTTTTGTAACTTCTCTTTTCCTTATAAAGTATTTAATTAGCTTTTAATGGCTAGTTTTTGTTTTTTAAACTCGAAGGGGGAAGACACGATAAGCGTAACGGCTGCTAAAACGTTGCCGGTGCATTTTCACGTGACTAAAACTGCCTGCTCAAAGATACCGTTGCCAACTGATGAGAAATTTTACCGTAGTGTCAACCTACATTCGTGCGCTCATTAGTAGTGTCACTTCCACTGATTTCAAGTACGAAAAAAGGTAGCTAAAAAGGAATAAAAGTACGGCCAGAAAGAATTGAATGAAATCTTTCTGATTTTAAGAAAAAGTAAAATTTTACTTCCATCTCTTTTTTTTTTTTTTCTATCTCAACCAAAGAAAAATATTTTAATCAAAAAAGGAAAGAGAGTGGAAATGTTGTTGCAGCTTAACGCGAGATTCGAACAACTTGTGTCCCCACCAGGAATCGAACCCAGGACCCTTGATTACAAGGCGGCGAGCGTAACCACTCATCCACGGGGGCACTCTGAATAAAAAGGCAGTAATAATTTCAGGGGATGGTCTGCGGGATGTTTTTTCAAGTACTTCAGTTTTATTAGGTCTATTATTATTATTTAACCAAGCTACAACCATAATCCATATCTTTCCATACCTATTAACTTTTTTGTATTAAATATAAACGCTAAGTGTAAAACTTCTTAGGCCAAACACTGATTCATGAAGTGTTTCTCGGAACATCTGGGTTCGATTATTAATTATATATAGGCCTGTGTACTCCTCGTCGGGAAGGAAATTTCAGCGAGAATTGCTGCAGGACGCATTCCATATTTCTTTTATCTTTCGTGCATTGAAATTTCTTTGGGTGTTCATAACTGACTGTGATTTCTGTTGGGTTTCATAATAGCATTGGTTTCAGAAACTACACCAGGAAATAGGGAGACCGTTTGGTACGGTAGGTGGGGCCAATAGCTTACCTACTGTATCGTCTATTGTCGCGCTAGATGACTCATGTCAGATTTCAGACGAAATTCTTCTCTGTTGTGTCTTTGCTATCGTGCAGTGTGTGGCGGAGTGTGGTCTCTGAACATTCGGCATTTTCTTGATTGTGTTCATTTACTTACTGTGCTGTTCTATGTGTGCATATGTGCGTGAGTGTGTGTTAATATATCAAAATGGAAGAAATTACAGCCAACACCCCTTTTAAGTGTAAGAGTGGTCAAATGTTGAAAAGCAGAGAAAGGGCTATTGTTATGAACGTGTTTAATTATTTAAAGCAGAAAAACCCGGGTAAAAGTATAAGTTGGGTTGGGTTGGAATGATGATGATGATATGGAAGGAATTGATTCTTTGGAGTGCGATTGATTCAATGTGGTAAGTTGTTTATTATTATTATTATTTATTAATCGTTGTGATGTGTGTTTTTTTTTTTTTTTTTTTTTTTTTTTTTTTTTTTTTTTTTTTTTTTTTTTACTATGAGTTCGCAACATCAGTCGGCAGTATAATAAAAGCGCGATCTGTTCTGCATTTGTTTTTAATGCTCAACTTGGCATCGCTGTTCCCATAAGACCAACAGTCCTCTTAAGTCTGGATAAATCTTAGGTTGATTGACTCAGTAATTAATGGAAGTTTAATATCCCATTCCAGCACTATTTTAATGCGAGGGGGCTTACATTAAAGTACAATGCCAAATACTACTATAGTTTTAATCCGAATTAAGCATCTTCCCCTCCCCCCCTCACTCCTTGGAAAATCGGTATCGTACACGGTAATTATAATAGGAACTATGTAAATATGTCTTTATTAATTACCACAAAAGTTATTATTTTGACATTTAAAAAAAAAAATATAACAAGAAACAAATGAAATATTCTATTTATTAAGAATACTTACGAATATCAAAGGATAATAGTGGGTTAATAAGACTTTAAACATCTTTCAGTAGCGAGGGTAGTGAAACGAGTACTCGAAACTCAGCTGGGATCCGAGCCATATGAGCTCCTACCGAGAGTTGAACCCTGGTGTTCTGCGCTAAAGGATAAAAGAATAGTAAACCGTTTTCAGCTGTGCCATTTTACATTCACAATTTGTATAATAATGTTTCCTAATTGAATTTAAAAGGAAAGGAGATGCCAAAGAGTACACACAAAAACATGAATAACAAAACTATTTATTCAATGCGCTTGACTATTTGTTTTGGTACTTCAAATCTGTTGTGTGCAAAGTGATTTTCTATTGCACACTAGGTTTTGTTCACAGTCAGATACGACTGAATTTGCGGCGAATAATTTGAAATTACATCTTTATTTTACAAGTCACATTGTCTTTGAAATTGGTGCTAGCTTACTAGTGAACCCGCAATAGTCCAATAAGTTTCTCCGTAGCATAGCGGTTGAAGCGGCAGATTTGAAATTCACAGGTCTGTGTTCGAATCCATGCCATACTACTTTGTTACCATTTTTTGATTCACTTTTCTCAAGGGGGCGCGGTAGCTCAGTGGTAGAGCGTTCACCTCTGGTGCTTGGGGTCCCGGGTTCGATCCCAGCCCCCGCCAAGTGAACTTTGTGGTGGACAAACGCCGTGCTCGTGGGTTTTCTCGGGGTTCTCCCGTTTCCTCCCACTTTCTTCATTCCACCATTTCATTCATCCCTCATCATCACCGTCTCCTTTAGCCTAACCGGCATAACCGTGGGACGCAAAACTCAAAGATTTCATTTCATTTTTTCACTTTTCTGAAATCTTCATTATTTATGCTCATTGACACCTAGAACTTTGGAATACGTTACGCCTTCGGATAGGGTATCTAAATCAGTTTTTTGATTATGCCAAACCCAGTTTACACTTGAAAAGCATTCCTGGTTAGAGCAAAATGTTGGTGAGAATTAGTTAAAAAAAAAAAGTCTCGATAGAATATTTGACAATTTTCAGACAGTTTCGCTAATACTAGTTTCTGTTAGTATGGCTTCTTTAGAGTCCGTTAGTTGCGTTGAAGTACTTAATAATCTTGATTGAACATATGTGCTGTTAGTATTTATTTTTGTGAGTGGTAACAATTATAAACCGGTTAACTTGATGACAGAGACCACAAAGAAAAATAAATCGAAAGAGTAATATTGGAAAGGTAAGTTTATAAGTAAAGACAAAAAAAGTATAGTATTTTTAGGTTACAAATAGAACTTTCAGATGCAATTAATGTACGTTGAACTTATTTTGGTCATGGCGAAACTTAACTAAAAAAGAACGCGACGCTGATTGGATTTCTAAAATCATTTATACTGTTAATAAACAGATTAGAAATTCCAGGTTTCTTTTTCAGATTATACGACTTGATCTTTTTATGGATTTTTCTAAAAATGATTACTTGCTAATAATTGATATGATATATGGCAGGATGTTACAAAAATTTGTCACAATATTTTGGAAATAGATTCCTCACATTAACATAAGAAAAAAGTTCATATAGACCTGTGCTTGAAGGTGCATAGTTTCGTAGATATAGGGTGCCGAAAACGTGAAAAAAAATGAACTTTAAAAGTCCTAATTCCCTACTATAGGACCGATCGTAATCGGGTCAAGACATCACTGAGGAACTAGTATGTGAACTATCCAAATATTCATCTTTCAGAACTTCTGGTACTTGCACATTTTAGAGAGGCTGTTTGGGAGTACTTGATCACTCTTCACCTCCCTCTCTAAAAACTGGCGTGCAAGTACTGGAACATTCTTAACCATTTTTTGACTAGTGCATTTGACTACCCCTTTTTTTTAATGTGAACATTTTTATATGCACGACTCCTTTAATTTGGGATATTCCTGACATCTGTACACAGTTTTGGAAACTAAACACAGTCTCCTAGTCACATCTGACCCGATGGGAGAACAAGATTTTTTTTTTTTTTTTTTTTTTAATATTCTAAAACCAAATTCCCAACGATGTTTGAATTAATTGCATGGGACACATGTATACCGTTGGTAGTCAGAGGTTTAAACATGGATATTTGGATAGTTCACATACCAGTTCCTGAGTGATGCCCTGATCCAACTACGATAGGTCCCATAGTAGTGGAGCTATGAACTTTTAAAGTTCACTTGTTTTACGTTTTCTGCATAAGGGAAGAAAAGATACACAGAAATCAAAAGTTTGGTTCAGGGTAGGGAACTGTGGAAAGCTGCGTCAAATCAATCGAGGGATTGTTGACCTGAGATAATGATGATACACTTTATCGCCGTTTCGAATTTTACCCCAAAAAGTAGAAAACTTTTGTTTGAAACTCTTGAAAAAAATCTTAATGCTTTTAAATGACCTTTGGAATCTACTGTTTACTCCTGAATGCGTTTTTTGTTTTTATACATAAATTGATCTGCATGCGCACATTAGGTCATTTTGTCCTCTACCCATGTGCAATAGGTCGGTTTCATCTCTTGGACAGTAGATAAGGTGTGTCTACGCATACGTAGTAGACCAGGGGTCCAAACAGCAGATAATTTCTCTGTTAGTTATCGAAAATGACTCGTATCACCTTTTCCCCTCCATTTAAAACCAAGAGTTCTGCAACCAAACACGACATATCTTAATTTCAAAGAGAAGTTTTTCATAATGAAGTGGAATCAAATTTCGATATTAAAATATTATGTTATAATGTTTGAACAGTTATTTACTAGCTGGTTTTTATGTAGGAATAAAAGTAACCAAAATACTTTGAATTCGACAGCGACTTAACATCTAAATATTGCAATCTAGTTGGTCATTACAAGGCATATCTGAGTTGAAAATCAGAAACATTTAATCGTCCAATTGATAAGAGAATTGAACCGGGTCTCTTGTTTCACTGCTGTTGCTTTGTCGCTTAGGAACTTTTGAGCTTAGAAATACCTGTCATTTATAATTTTGTTATAATGTATTTGATTTGTTAAGACTTTAAAAAAAAATAAATAAATAAACTGTGTTGCATGTCTTTATGAGGAAACGGGGAAAAATATTATTCTGCACTTTAGTATCTAAGGTTCAAAACACTGGTGGAATAACTATTTGTAGATATTGAAATGAACTTCGATCTTCCATTTTCTTAGAAGCTGCCTTGGGAGCTTTTGAATACATAACGGAAACAAATAAGTTAATCCAGTTTTGCGTGATGCAGGGCAATTTGACTTTTGAGTACCATTTTTGTGAGGCAGTCCTTCTGACTTCAGCACTAACATGAATATATGTATGCGCCTATGATTTCAGGCCAGAGGTCTAATCTTGTACTGAGTACTGAGAATGTTCAAAAATGGTAGAACAATTTTTGCATATTGTTGAATTTGAATTTTAAATCTCCACAGTTGCGTGCCTCCTTTGTTTCCTGCACTGAGATAAATACTTACAAATAAAGTGTCATGTTATGTTAATTTTGACACACACAACCCTCTTCGTCACCCGTCTGCTCCAAGACATATGTACTCAAATTTTCCAATGTTGTAGAACTAAACTTGTGATAGAAATTCCTCAAGTTGGTCAGAGCGTTTTTGCGTGTTAAGTTTAAATTTAGGACTCCCTCCATCACGTATCCCCCTTTGTCCCCTGTGTGCGCCAAAATAAATACATATAAAGAAACATTTCCAGGCCTAATGTTCCAGAAATTTTCCATATGCTACAAAGGGCGTTTAATAAGTTGTGCACAAATGGTCATAATATTGTTATTAGTTGCAACATGATGATAAAATTTTAGGTGAACATACTATGGTCCTTTGGCTACAAGATCATGTCACCTTATCCAGTGACAAGCAGTACATTTCTTTTTAATTGTGGGGCCATGTTTCAAGAAATCTATAAAAATGACACCACACTGATCTCAAAAAAAGGAGGTCACAATTTTCTGGCCTGATCTGGAAAGTCGAGGTTTTCTAAACCGCTGCAACCAACGTTGGATACTGACGCGATCCAATGTGTGATTCCCATAAACGGAAGCAGCTTTCTATGAATGGATGTGGCTGATTGATCCCCAGCTTTGAACAAAAATTCCATTACCGACCGTTGTCGGGTCTTGATACCTACTTCAGTGTCCGTTATGGTTTACCTGTGAACAATAGGAAACAGTTATTATCATTTTGAAGCTAAAGGATTAAAGTTCACCTAAAATTTCATTATTATATTGTAACTGATAAAAATAGTATACCCCGTCTATGCAAAACTTATTGAACGCCCTTTGTACATTCGAGGTCGCTATGATCTCGAAAGTTTATTATTGGCTTGTGTTGTACAGATTTTTTTTTTTTAAATGTACAGTTGCGTTTGTTTTGTTTGTTGACTTTCGGTATCCCTTTTCACCACCGAATCTGTATGAGACGTAGACCTATATTTTAACTTGGAATGAGAACCACCATAATACGTTCAATATACTTTTTTATCGGAAATTGAACCCGGGAGCAAAGATGCACGCGCTAGGTACTAGACCAATGGAGTGATTTAACATAAAGTTGTGTATGTTATTTAAAATATAATCCGTACATTACACTGTTCTTTAGTTGTCTCAAACTAAGGTGAGAACATTTTTCATACAATCAGTATACTCAGAATTTTACAATTGCCTTGGAATAGTCTCAATATTTATTAAATGTTGCACATAGTAGTACGTATCTTAATATGGGAAGAGTGTAATTTGCCCAATAAAATTTCGTAAAAGATAGAGCAGTGTTATACAGCTAGATTATGCCAATAGTACACTGATAAAAATCTCAGAAATCCAGGTGTTTTCATGTTTTATTATTATTATTATTATTATTATTATTATTATTATTATTATTATTATTTTAGGGAGCCTTTCCTTTTCTCCAGAAAACACACTGATTTTTTGGCTCGGGCCCACTTGAACATGCACCTACGATCGATTCTTTGTCTCATCTGAAAACCAGGTGACACACAGTTCTTTCTTCTGGAATTGTTTGATGAATATTGTGCAGATTGTATGTGTTCATCTGTGATTGGCTGTTGGATCAGGGCTTTGTAGGAAAACAAATTAAGATCTACCTTCAAAATGCATTATGCAGTGCAGAGTGCGTTCTCTAACGCTTAAGGTGCACGCTTTGAGAACTTTATTACTTTGTTGCAAAGGTTTCATAGACTTAGGCAGTGTTCGTTTGGGCAGCCTTCCTCCGTGCAAGTGATCCATCCAGAACTGAACCTGTTATTCTGAATTTGTTCACTTGGCTTGTTATTTTTTGTCTGTCTGGACAGAAGTTTGACTTTAAACTTCACTTGGAATGCTTGTCAGCTCGTTCCAGAATTTTGATTGCACGAATGTATTCGTTGGTTATGAATATCTACTGCACCATTTTTCCAATCCTGTGAAATGGAAACACAGGTAACATAATGCCTTGATTTGATGTCACAAACATATCACACAAGTTTCGTATTATTACGCGTAGTATTTACTGAGATACTGACATTTAATCTTAGTAGGTAAGTTTTCAGGCCTCACTATATTATGACATACAAGTTAACAAAGTATAAAATAGAACGATGACATATAAGTTGGTAATTGTTGTGATTAAATTGATAAATCTGATCTTACTTTGCACCTCATATCATCAAATAAGTCGTTGTAGGGTCAATCCATGCAAAGTGATTGAGGAAAAAAGAAAAATTGCCGCTCGACCTTTTAAGAAAAAATCTAATTTTTTCATGAATGTTTATCCTATATCAGGGTACTTCAAAACCACAATTAATTATTTTTTACAACATCCCATGGAGACACAGGGGGTGCCGACATTTTGCATTTTTTTCGATTTTAGGCATATACGTTGTTTTGAATATCTCAGCATGTATTTGTTCTAACAAATTGAAAATTGCTTGACGTCTCCAACTCGTGCAGAGCTAAAACTTTGATCCCTTAACATTTTTGCCTAAAATCATTTGAAGGTGTGAAATCAGGGCCTACAGTAGCAACATTTTTGGACATTGGAAACATGTTTGGGAAGAGGAAACAACTAATGTAGAGGTCTGAATTTGTGAGTGCATATAGTCCGGGGTCATAAGTTAATAATAATAATAATAATAATAATAATAATAAAAAACGTAAAGTAGGGGAATTATGCCAATTTAGCATATTTCACTGTCCAGTATCTCCAATGGGCTTGGATAAAAAAAAATCTGAAATTTTGGGAATAGTTAGTCCTTTAGTATACCATTACACACAACAAAGCGCGTTTTATGTTTTTGAGCAGAAGGGGGTCAAAGTATTAAGTAATGACGTCATAGTCTAGGAGGTGTTTTGTTCATAAAATCTTTTTTGGACATTGAAAACATGTCTGGGAAGAGGAAATAACTTACGTAGAGGTCTGAATTTGTGAGTACATGTAGTCCAGGGTCATAATTTAATACACAAAAGTTTACAGACCTGTAGCTGTTCCCAAAGGCCTGAAAAAAAATCGTAAAACCATTCATCCTACTTTATTTTTCTTCACAACAAATTTCCAGTAGATTTTATGAACAAAACACCTCCTAGAGTATAACGTCATTACTTAGTACTTTGACCCCCTTCTGCTCAAAAGCACAAAACGCGCTTTGTTGTGTGTTATGGTATACTAAAGGATTAACTATTCCCAAAATTTCAGATTTTTCTATAAAGGCCCATTGGAGATATTGGACAGTGAAATATGCTAAATTGGCATAATCCCCCAAATTTACGATTTTTTTTCAGGTCTTTGGGAGCAGCTACAGGTCTGTAAATTTCTGAGTATTAACTTATGACCCCGGACTATATGCACTCACAAATTCAGACCTCTACGTAAGTTGTTTCATCTTCCCAAACATGTTTTCAATGTACAAAAATGTTGCTACTGCAGACCCTGATTTCACCCCCTTCAAGTGGTTTTAGGCAAGAATGTTAAGAAATTAAAGTTTTAGCTCTGCACAAGTTGGAGACGTTCAGCAATTTTCACTTTGTTAGGACAAATGCATGCTGAGATATTCAAAACGACGTAAACGGCTAAAATCGAAAAAGTGCAAAATGGTGCCAGCCCCTGTCTCTCCATGAGATGTTGTAAAAAATAATTAATTGTGGTTTTGAAATACCCTGATAAAGGATAAACATTCATGAAAAAATTAGATTTTTTGTAGATGGTCGAGCGGCACATGCTTGATCACTTAGAATGGATTGACTCTGTACAATTCTGTCGATAACGAAGTCATAGACTAGTACGAATTCCGGAATATCCTGCATAAATACACATATGAGAAGACTTTTAGCTGTTGCAAAATAAAATTATATTGATTTTAGTTTATAAACCACCTCATTTGTGTTTTATGTATTTCACAGGAACAGAAAATCGAATACCGTTCATACAAACTCTATAAGGCGTTTGCCAGTTTCCTTCGTATGCTTTAGTTTTCTCTTACATATATAAACTCTAATTCTTGTCAATATTCCAATATCTTCAGCAGCGTGAACTCTGAACCAGGTTACCAATTGGTTCGTGTTCCTAGTTTGATATCTGGCGGAGAACAGCCAGCACTAGCCTATCCTAACTATAAAAGGAAAACATGCCAGTCTGTGCGTCACGATATCCTGAAATGTTATACAATATTGTTAAGATACTTATAATGTTGGTTGTGGAAAGGCAAGGGACATAATGAGAATTTCTTATAATAAACGGCGAACTTCTCGGTAAGTAAAGAAAACAGTCATGCTTGTAGATGCACCATCACTTGTCTACCTGGTGTTGGTAGATGTCGCTATTTGCAGGATTGTTGTGTATGATGAAGTCCCTGAATAATTACATAAAAATATGATATAGATTTTCGTGTGATTTCTGAGTGAAGAAACAAACAAAATGTTAAATGTGAATTCTTAAAGCTTTCAAGTACGATTTTAACTTATTTTAACTTATGAAGACTTAGGCCCCATAGTTACTTCATATAACCATGGAACGTAGAACTAAATAATACATTGGGAAGTAATTTGAAGTATGAAACTTTTAAGGTCTTCACTAAGTATATATTGTTAAGAAGATCGTTAGGTGTATTTTCATAGACCTTTCTCTACATACAAGGTTTTCTTCCTTGTAGGTATTTCGTATCGTCATCAAGTCCAGATTCATCAAAGGTCTCAGACGTTTGTGTTGATGTTAACCCATCTGAACGAACAGTAGTGAATTCTCAGGATATGACTTATTCGAGAAGACGTACGTATGAAGAGGACCATGTTCTATCTCGTTCCGTGACGAACAAGTCTAGTGCTTGTTATTTAATGTTTGTATGTAAAGTGTGCAAGAAAAAGTTCGATAGTGAAAGTAAACTAGCCATACATCAAGTGTCCCACATGCAAGTATTTCGCTTTGCATGTGAAGCATGTGATAAGACTTTCGTTTCAAAACAACATCTCTTAAGGCATCACAGAGAGGTGCATCTGGGTGAGAAGCCCTTTACGTGTAGTGTTTGTATGAAAAGGTTTGCTCGGAAAGCTGATCTGAAGCGACATTGTTTAGGAAGACATCCAGAAATACTGTTTTATTAAAGATAAACAATCCATTTGAAACAAATAAATAAAGTTGTAAATCTATTATTGTAAATAAAATAATCGAAGTGATGTTTATAATGTCTTTGTTTACAACCGTAAAATGTGTATTGTTTATCAATTTTATATTTTTAATAGTACTATCTTAGCGTTGCTTAGGTGGCGCTTTTCTCACATAAGAAGACATATCCACCTCCCTACAACTTCTTATCTGTTAATAAAATGTTGTTTTTGGGAAATAAAATGGATTTACTTGATGCATCATTACTTTATTTCGCACCAATGCACTCCTTCAAAAATATGAGGAAATGTTCGAAGAAATTACTTTAAAATTCCCGTTAGGTTGTATCTTCTCATTTTTGATTTCTTTAACCTATGGAAGTAACCCTTAATAAATATAATAATTATTGAAATATTCCGGCTAACTGTAATCCATAAACTTCCGTATTCCATATTTCACAAGCTACAGTCATTTAATGTTATATACTAATGACTAATAAGAAAACTGTTTTCATGGTAAAAGGTGACGATCATCAACTTTGAACATTAAGGTTAAACTAAAATGACTGAATTAATCAAAGTTACGCAACAAATATAGAGTATAATTTTAACAACGTGAAATTCAGAAAGATTTACGTTGAACTTGAGTAGATACAATAACGCTATATACAGTGCACGCGGAAAATATTGACGCCTAAAGTTTAGTGTCAATATTTTTCGCGTTTTTACACACCATCGCGTACTTCCTTAATGACACCGCGTAAAGTATTGTCGTTCGCTGGCAGGAAACACCCACGTGTTGTTACTTGCTGTAGAGTAACAAGTTTCAATTTGCTCTGGTGGATCGACAGGAGTATTTGGAGTGTGCACGTGCTCTTGGTATTTCATGTAATTTTGATGCTGCTGTGTGTGTTGCGATATCATTTCTTTGTGACAAGATGCCTTACTGCGTTCTGATGCCTGGTGAAACTGAGGCGGTGATTGCCCTGTTTAAAGCTGGTAAAAAATCAAAGATATCTTGAGGGAAACGGGTCTGAAGCTGAGAACAGTACAGCATTTGGTGAAACGTTTTAAGGAGGAAGGAGAAGTCAAAATGCCCCGTCCAAAACCAAAGTCTGGTAGGTCTAGGGAAGTGTCTCAAAGAACGCTAAAGATCATGAAAAAGTAGCTGCAGAAGCAACCATCTTTAACAGCTAGGGAATTAAAAGAAAACAATCCTGCATTGCTTGGTAATGTGTCCCTACGGATGGTGCAGGAGAAAATTCATGACAACTTACGGCTACGAAGTTACAGAGCTCCCGGAAACGCTTTTTTACAGAGGATCATTGTAAGAAAAGACTGGGTTTCTGTGTACAAATATATATATATATATATGATGATGATGATGTTTGGACTGTTAAAGACTGGAAAAAAAAAAGTGGTGTTGTAGACTGATGAAGCCACGTATTTCGTTAGTGGCACTGGCTGCCAGCGAATGTACCGTCTTCCTGGTGACGATTCCACCCTTCCTCAGCACACATATCCATCTGTAAAACATCCTGCCACTATCATCATCGGCCTTGGGTCCCTTTAGTTATGGTGGTGTAGGAGAGTTAGTTACTCTCTCTAGAAACCAGACTATGAATTAGTTTCTCTATTTTGAGCTTTTAAACGATGTATTGGAATCGTCCTTTGCACAAAAATAAATAAATAAATAAATAAAATAAAATAAAAAATTAAAAAAATAAAATAAAAATATATATAATAAAAAAAAAATGGAGCGTCTTTTTTATGCAATATGAGCTCCTTGTTATACAGCCAAAAGTGTGGTATTTTGCTTAAATATGTTTGTGTCTCATTTTTTTGAAGATTGGCCAGGGTATAGTCCAGTCTTAAACATCATACAGAACCTATGGTCTGTCATGAAGAGACGTTTACAGGGTGTAGAGTCTGTGGACATCTCTACATTGCCTCTGCTGGAAGTTGCCATCAGGGAGGTTTAGGACAATTAGCTACTTGTTACCCTCCAAACTCTCGTCTTGAGTGTTCCAGAGCTATACTGAAAGCATGCAAGAAGACGAAAGGAAGTCCAACAAAATACTGACTATCCCATAAGTATTCTAACTTTTATTTTGTAATGTGTTCAGTGTCTTTTTATTTCGAGTTTCAGCAGTAAGAATGTAATAGGCTGCTACAAGAAACTAAAAGCCAAGTGAATAACACATACAAAAGCGTTGTATTCATTACAATACATAAAATCCATCTGAATTATATGATTTTGTCAGAAGAAAAATACGACGTGTAGGCTCCAGGACATTATTCTATTGGCATAAAGAACTAAGAAATAATGAAGAAACAGGTTTGCTGAATCTTTTCAGTCTATATGCAATAAAAGTAACAATAATTAGAAAATTCATTTGAGTTAAGACAGCTGTTTAGGTGCATTCAATATATTATAAATAGAGATACATGGAATCAGTGTAATCAAAAATGGCGATAGGCCCTAATGGAATTCTTAAGATTGCTTTACAAAAAAACTGTTTAGATCATTTCTGGATATCACCAAATAATTCGACTTTTATTGAGATTAGTAATTTTCGTAAAACAAGAAAAAGCCTCTTACTTCGAAATCCAGTAATAAATAGTAAGAGACTAGTTAAAAACTATAGACCGGTTTCAGTCCTCAATATATTTACAAAAATTAAAACTAACTTACATGATTGTGTAATGGATTACATCAGGCAATCATCATCAGAATTTCTGTATGCAGGGTTGCCAGCGACCTGGAAAACCTGAAAAACCCGAAAATGTTAGGGAATTTTGTATACTGATGACATTATTTTTTTAAAGAACTTCGAAAATTATTGAAAAATGCTCATTAAAACACAAAATAGTGCGAAATCTATCATGTCTTATTCTAAATAAAATTTGTATTAACCAAAGTGTAAGCGAAGGGAACATGTATAATATTCTTGAGTAACCATAAAAAGAATATAGTTGTACCTGCCAAAGCTGAAAAAGTAAAACATCAATTTCCCAAATTGTGTTTCAGCAATAAAAGAGAGGAAGGAATCCGAATCATTTAATGTATATACAGATAGTTTAACCCTTTGGGGATCTTATGGTACATTTTGTACCATACGCGTTTTTCATGGTACATTGTGTTATTTCTCTTCTATTTGAGCTTTTTCGTCCGTTTTTTTTTTTTTTTTTTCTTCAAGTCCAGAGACATTGTAGAAGACATTACGTATGGTTTTAGACCGTCCTTCGTCCAGACATGGGAGGTGATGACGTCATAATCTTAAAATGTATTTTTTCCTTTTTTAAGCCTATGTTCATTATTTTTTGGCGGGCTTATTTTTGAACGTAGAAGATTGAAATTTTGCACAAACATTCAGTCCACCGAGTAGTATTTACCAGATTTTTTGTTCCGATGTCAGTGCTAAAACAGGGGGGGAACCAGAGGGGCAAAGGGGTAAAAAAAAGGGATATTTTTACCCCAAAAATCACGTTTGTCGTCATTTTCCCGCCTCACATACATGATAGGACCACGTGAGTCATACCGTCTGAAAGGCCGTTCCATTCTGAAGAGAATGACGGTCGAATTATTATTCTAGGGTAATTAGGGATGTCTCAGGGATTTTTTGAAAAATATACTTCTATATAGGGAAAAATGGGGCATTGTCGGTATATATATATTTTTTGGCGGGCTTATTTTTGAACGTAAAAGATTGAAATTTTGCACAAACATTCAGTCCACCGAGTAGTATTTACCAGATTTTTTGTTCCGATGTCAGTGCTAAAACAGGGGGGGAACCAGAGGGACAAAGGGGTAAAAAAAAAAGGGATATTTTTACCCCAAAAATCCCGTTTGTCGTCATTTTCCCGCCTCACATACATGATAGGACCACGTGAGTCATACCGTCTGAAAGGCCGTTCCATTCTGAAGAGAACGATGTTCGAATTATTATTCTAGGGTAATTAGGGCCGTCTCAGTGAATTTTTATCCAAATATACTTCTGTATAGGGTAAAAGTAGGGCATGGTAGGGAATTTTTTTCTGGCGGGCCTATTTTTTCACGTAGAAGATTGAAATTTTGCACAAACATTCAGTCCACCGAGTAGTATTTACCAGAATTTTTTTTTTCGATTTCTGCGTAAAAACAGGGGGGTTCAGAGGAGCAAAAGTTGAAAAAAGGGAAATTTTGCCCCCAAAAATCCCTTTTTCCAGGAATTTCCCGCCTTAGATACATGATGGAGACATGTGAATGGTACCGCCTGAAAGACAGTTCTATTCTGAAGAGAATGATGGCGGATTATAGTCCTAGGGTAATTAGGGATGTCTCAGGATTTTTTTCCCTGAGATCATAGTGTTTTATGGTGATTTGGGGCATTGTGGGAATTTTTGATAAAAATTCACTCGCCCTTACTATTCAAGATAGAAACTTGAAATTTGACACACACATTCAGTATGCCAAGTACTATTTATCAGATTTTTTTTAGATGGCTACGATCTCACAGGGGGGCCAAAGTTCGAGAAAAAAATTTTTCCCTCCGAAATTTTCACTTTGACAATTTTTTCCCGCTTCTGATATATGGTATGAGCATGCAAGTGGTACCATTTGAAAGCCAGCTCTATTCTGAAGAGAATGAGGTATGAACCATGATCCTAGGATAAATAGTGACGATGCAGTAGCTGCTTGACTGAAAGTCTCAAAAATAGCCCAAAAAGCCAAGATCTCCAAAGGGTTAAATGTCTTTTATTGCAATCTACTTGATAATTATTAATTCGTTGATTTGTGGGTCATAATTACAGTTACTTTTTTTTTTTTTTTCATGGAAATACTTCCATTGAGAAGGATTTCTCAGTTAACAATGACATGCTAGTGAAAAATATGTATGAAGAATCTTTAATGAGTTTACAAGTTGCTCATGATACTATACAATGTGTTGGAGGGCCCCAGACAAAAATGCTTCAGTACGTGGATCATATGCATGTTGTGAAGAAGCTATGCAAAGGAAAAGGACGAAAACCACTGCAAACGAATTAAAGAAAAAGGAAAATAAGTGCATAGCTGATCAGATTACCATTTTAGAAAAAGTGAAAGCAAAACTTTCATTAGAGACTTCCATTGAATGCAAAATTTGGAACATGAAATTGAGACCTTGAAAGCAAGGTAGAGAACTGTGGAAACTAAGGAAACATGCAGTAGTAATTTGTTTAGTGTGAAGTTCCATAACAGAAATTATTTATGTAAACTGCAACCCTAAGTACGTTACTGTAATTTTATTGTAATGAAAGAGATACATCAAAGATTTAAATCTTTACAAAAGGAAGGGAGAAAAAGTGAATGGCAGGCAGTGGGTGGATGTTGTGCAGAGCTTTCCATTCATTCATTCTTTGGAGGAAAGAATTATGTCTGGAAAACCTGGAATTTTCAGGGAAAATTGATTTGAAAAATCCCTGGCAACCCTGTGTATGACTTATCAAAAACACATCAACGATCATAAATCTAAATGTGGAAACAAATTTCGTAATTTCAAGAACAGAGTAGGGAGGATAAGTAGTTAAAATCTATATGGACATCGCTACAGCTTTCTTTGACAGTGAAAATTATGATTGGTGTATAACCTTAGATAATTCAGCTTTTGATCGTAGCTCATGAGTGTATTTAAATCCAGTTTGGAGAACAGAAAACAGAAACCGCATCGTATATGTCACAACTCCGTATCTCATGTGTTTGGTACCCTTGAAATATGCTGTTATCGTTTTTAGTGGCATCGATTTAAACGACATCGTAAAGATTACTGTTCGTTCCAGCAACCCCGAAAACTGTGGATTCGACACTAATATTGGTCATTTCGATCATTTTTATGTATCTCCCCCTCTTCCAAGTTGCGGGGCTGAATTTGCTTTTAAAAGGGATCGGAATTGCACTGTTCATATCAGCGTCGCCAAAAACTATGGATCAGACATTTATATCGGCCATTTTCGATCATTTTTATATATCTTCCCCTCCTCTTCCTCCATGTTGCGGAGCACGGCATCGGAACTGTCATCGCTCATCTCAGCGACCCCGAAAACTATGAATTCGACACTAATATGGGTTATTTTTGATCGGTTTTATGTATTTCCCTTTCCCCTCCCCCAAGATGCGGGGTTGAATTTGGATGTAAAGGGATCGGAAGTGTCTCTGTTCATCTTAGCGACCCCGAAGATCATGGATTTGACACTGATGTTGGTCATTTTAGATTATTTTTTATATATCTCCTTCCTCCCCTTCCCCCAAGTTGCGGTGCTGAATTTGGATTTAATCAGCATCAGAAATGTCACTGTGCATTTCAGCGACCACGAAAACTATAGATTCGACACTAATATCGGTCGTTTTTGATCATTTATAAATGTTCCTCCCCTAAGTTGCACCGTCAAAGTGATATGACAAAATCATCTCCGGTCTGAACCTCATCTATGATGAAAATTTCATCGAGATCGGTCGGATGGTTGAAGAGTGATGAAGTCAGAAAGACAGTTACTTTCATTTTTATTATTATATATATCCCTGCTCCCCCTCCCCTAAGTTGCACCGTCAAAATAAAATAATAAAAATCATCACAGGCCCGAACCTCATCTATTCTCAAAATTTGATCGAGGTCGGTCGGGTGGTTCAAGAGTTATTAGGTTGTATTTTTTTTTTCTACATCTCCTTCCCCTAAGTTCTATCGTCAAAGTGATATAATAAAATCCATCCATGGACCGAATCTCATCTATGTTGAAAATTTGATCGAGATCGGTAGGGTGGTTCAAGAGTTATTAGGTTGTATTTATTTTTATATATCTCACCCTCCCCTCCCTCTCTCCTAAGTTCTACCGTCAAAATGATATGATAAAAACTAACCCAGGTGCGAACCTCATCTATGTTGAAAATTTGATTGAGATCGGTCTGGTGGTTCAAAAGTGATGAAGTCACAAAGACAGTGACTTTTATTTCCATTTTTTTAACATATACATATATACATATTTATATATCCCCCTTCCCTACGTTGTGCTGTCAAAGTAAAATGACAAAATCGTTCCAGGTCCGAACCTCATCTATGTTGGAAATTTAATCGAGATCGGTTGTGTGGTTCAAGAGTTATTAAGTTTTACTTATTTATTTTTGTACATATATATATACATATATACATTTATTTTCAACCCCCTTGAAGTGTGCCTATAAAGCTAGCGCGTAGCTCAATGTCTCAAGGAGATTGTCCTCCGAACATTTTCCAGAATGTCCGGGAATTGTTACTCGATGTAAGTCTTACCATCTATATATCAGAACAACTAATGTTAGATTTCCCGAGGTTTAATTGTATTCGGTTATGCATTAAATAAACAAGAAACATGAATCTTATTATATTACAAATTTATTGTGATTAATTATGTAGAGTTACGTGTATTGTGTCTGTTAAGAGTAGTTAGTTACATTGCTTGATCACATTAGGTAAACTGTTGGTGATTCATTCATCCGAGAGTAATCAGAGATGTACTACCACATACCTTGACTTTACTGGAGTCGAACTCATGGACTCTGAGTTCGATGTCAATGATAAACCACAGTGGAAGGGTTTTCACTGAGAACGTGAAGTTGCTCCTCTGCAAGTGATGTCCCAGAACTGATCCTTCTACGGGTCTCCAGGAACTGATCCCTGGCAACTCATCTCCGGAACTGATCCCATGAACTGCTCTACTACGGATCCCTGGCAACTGATCCAGATTCAGTTTGACATAACCTTTTTATGTCATTTACTCCATGATGATTTCGTGGTTTCTTCCTTACCAAATTTCGCAGTTAATACATCTCTGTGCTGAAACCGCAGTTTCTACATTGTCTCTCAGTGACCAAATCTCCAGACAGTTTACGTTTGCGATTTCCACAATTTTACCCAACTTTCAGAATGTGTTGGTGTGAACATAAAATATACAAAGGTTTACATTTTCGTCTTGCTTCAATGTTTGTTTACAATGTTATGACACGTGCAGACTCGTGTCTGGATCGTTACTTCATTCAAACAAACAACCATAAGCACAATGTAATATTATGTGTTAACCCGTCTGTCTGCATGACTTCTCATTTCTGAATGTGATCCAATTTTAAAATACAATTTAGTTTTCATCTTTAGCCAAATAAATGAAATTTAATATAGAAATTTATATCTGAATTTGGCGTTCCTTGACAATATATATATAATTTTCCTCCCCTAGGTTCTACCCTCAAGGTGAAATTATAAAAAGCTTTCCAGTTCCAAACCTCATTCATGTTGAAAATTTGATCGGTCGGGTGGTTCAAGAGTTATTAAGTCACAAACCTAGTCACTTTTTTTTATTATTTATATTGATTTTTATATATCTCCTCCTCCCCTACGTTGTTCCGTCAAAGTGAAATGATAAAATCCACCCCAATCCTGAACCTCATCTATGTTAAAAATTTGATCGAGATCGGTGTGCTGGTTCAAGAGTTATTAAGTTAATTTTTTTTTTTTTTTTATCTCCTCCTCCCTTAAGTTCTATCATCAAATTGGCCCATTTCATTTCAAATCGTACACGTGATAGCCAAATGTGTACCATGATCATCTTGAAGTTGTATGAAATAAATATATATTAAAAATGGACATGACCAGAATACAGAAACAAAATAGTTTTTGTCTCTGATGATTTGCAACCTCTTAAAAATCACCACAGATAGTTACTTTTGCAGCATAGTGAGGAATTGGCGTTTTGAAGATATTATTAAGAAAGAACAAAAAGTGCTAGAAACCATTCTTGTTGCTTATTTTATAATTTGTTTTCAACTGTTCCAAACCATACCAAACACAGACATTAGAGGTTTAACATAAACTGTAACAAAATTGTTGAACTTGGAAAAAACTTTGTTGTGCACATGTTTCGGATATTTCCTGTGCCTAAATGAAAACACATAAGATTTGTTTTATGCTAGGAATAAATACTATGGAAACATGACATTACAGTAAAAATATTACTTCCTACCTATCTGTGCACCACAAGTGAGAATTTAGCATGAGAAAAGTGAAAATTTCAAAATTGGACTATTTTCAAAAATTAATATCTCAATAACCCCATCTTGAATTTTCATGGAAGTTACACAAAGCATGCAGATGACATTGTTCTCCAATCCTGTAAAGATAGACTTGGTATTATTTTTCTGTGAAGAGAGAGATGGATTTTTATATTGCACCTTACACAAGGTGTAAAATGATAGCAAAGTAATGAATAAAGTGTGGGATCTGCAACACTGCTTTTGATTTAAATTCCACATCCAAGGTGTTATATCACCATAGTAACAATGTAAGTAAAATATTGACCAAAAACATGTTCAGTAATTACTAAGACTTATTTTATGTAAGCACTCACCAATGTGTGTCACAGCTGTGGAAAAAGTCTTCTGTAAGTTTTAATTGGGTTGCTGGAAATTTGTGAAGACGAGCAGAGCGTCCAGTGGGAATAGGGGAATCCATCTTGAGCAGTACACTTCTTATGGAAATTATACATACATTTTGCACTGAAGGCCATTTGAAACCAGTTGTAGTACCATGTGGAGTCATGAGAGAAATCGTAACATCTTAAAGTTTGAGTGATATATGCGTTATTTGTTCCACTCACCACCATAGGCGTAAATAGCATCCCCGAAACCCCGCGGTGCGAGGGGACGCTCGAGCTCCAGGGGCGCAGAATATACAAAAAGTATGAAGTGCATAACTAAACGTTTCGGGGGGAGGGGGGAGCCGCTGAAGCTTCAAGTTACGCAACTGCCTATCACTGATTGTCTAATACACACGATACAAAATCACGTATACACAAATCCATCACTGTATATCGAGGTTTGGCTACGAAACTAAAAATAAGAGGTTTCTTTGTATGAGCAGCAGTTCTGGCAATGGAAAGTTCCTGTGATGCAATTCAAAAGTGACTGGACTGAATTCCAGTCACAGGTTTCACATTCGCCTATTCCTTCCTTTTAATTGAACGATATTCTTTGACAGTATACTTGTCCAAAAACAGAAATGTTGTATTCTTCATGAATATAGAGACAGTTTTAACAAATCTTCTTGCATCTTTAATTGTATCAATTCTGGTATTCTGTATTCTGGTCATGCCCATCTTTGATATATATATATTTTTTTCATAAGAATTCAAAATGGTCGATGGGCACCCATTGTATGATTTGAAATGAAATAGCCCAATTGAATAGCTAAAAACACTCCCGGGCCAGAACCGCATCTACGTCAAATATTTGATCGAAATCAGTCTGGCGGTTCAAGAGATTAAGAATCACAAACATAGTCACTTTCAATTTTATAATATATCTGAAGTCATCTGGTACTTCTACTGAGAACAATTTTAACATCATCTACAGGTACCAATTTGTGAGAATGTTTGTGTGGTATATCACTTATTAACATAAGAAATAAACGAACCTATATTGAACCCCTAAGGCATTCCTGGTAACTGTAAATATTCTACCACTTTGCACATACATACATGGACGTATATGTATGTATGTATGTGCAAAGTAGTAGAATATTTACAGTTACCAGGAATGCCTTAGGGGTTCAATATAGGTTCGTTTATTTCTTATGTTAATAAGTGATATACCACACAAACATTCTCACAAATTGGTACCTGTAGATGATGTTAAAATGTGTTCTCAGTAGAAGTACCAGATGACTTCAGACTTCTTCGAGGTTGAGTTCAGTACAGTAGGTGAGTAAAGTAGGACCAACATCCGAGATATTGATATGTATTAGCAATTGGAAATAACAGCAATATTAGTAATGTCCACAATATATTGTCACTACCGCTAAAACCACTCTGTTGCTTTCGAAATTCAACAGCATAGGTCAGCTTGAGCGGTATATGGGAGGTGTCTCACCTTTTTGCATTTAAAACAGTTTTCCTTATTAGCAGGATAGATGTTCTGAAATTTATGATGTTGGCGTATATATTGACTACATCTTAACTATTCAGCTGAATTAAACCTTCGATCTATGAATCTATAATCTATAAAACATCGAACACATTCTTCCTTTCCTGTGCCTCTTCATCTGGTAAGCCTCCTATGTACGAGTAACGTTATCCTTCTTAAACATATATAACTCTTCTTCTGTATGTTCCCAGTTAGATACAATTTCAGTGGCTTGTGCGCATGTTAGTTGATTGACTGTTAGAAGTGGTCTCAATTCTTATCGCGACTACTAATTGAACGCATAAAGCTTGATCTATCATAGGTTGTTGCTGCAATCACAAAAAAACTGCCTGCTTCCGTAACTGAAGTACATATTGCCCGATCGGTTATCCTTTGTCCTATTTTGTGAAATTTGTGTCTGTGTTTGCTTCCTCATTGCCGAAACAGAATAGTTTTAATTTCTTCCAATGTTGTTATTTTCTCCGAAGTTCAGCGGATTAGCATGTTTCGCAGTTCTTGGTATATAATAATCGAGTAGCCATTCCACAAATGCATCTGCTCGATCTAACAATAAATCAGCATTTTATAAATCAACATCTAAACCCGTTTAACCATAGACTTAAATGTAAACTTTGAAAATTAAACAACATACAAACAAATCCTTCGTAGCTAAGTAAATAACAGCTTTTTGATAAACTTTAATTTTGAACGTCTTTTTCTTCCAATATTATATTGCTGCGTTTCTCCAACCTCCAATAAAACCGAATATTAAATGATACCAAATTACAACGAATTTTGGTAATATGCTAATAAAGAAATTAGTTGTTAAGGTTTCTTTGGAAACACTTTGTGTGTTCT
Source organism: Thermobia domestica (assembly GCF_964235325.1). Classification (NCBI taxonomy): domain Eukaryota; kingdom Metazoa; phylum Arthropoda; class Insecta; order Zygentoma; family Lepismatidae; genus Thermobia; species Thermobia domestica. The sequence continues at coordinate 70,511,793 of NC_137456.1, forward strand.
CTTAATGCAGAATTTTCTTCCTTGCAGGTTTTTGTCCACTAATCCATCGAACAAAGGAAAATCAAATGTTTGGGATCACGTAATTTCTGAGAATTGTATTGATATCAGTCAGTCCGAAGTAACCACAATTCCTGAAAACCTGTTCGACAACTTAAAAGATAGATTAGAAGCAAACAGTCAAAGTTCATCCTCGAGTAACACGCCAAACATGGATAACCGATATAAAACATGTTTAACGGAGTTCTATGATCCAAATTACAAATTGTCAGAATCAGCAAATAAACAAGCAGTACGTGAAACAAGATACACTAAGAAGCATGGTTATGCCTGTAAAATATGCGGAAAGATAATGTTTGCTATGAATAGTCTTAAGAGGCACATCAGAGAAGTTCATTTGACAGAGAAATCACATGAATGTGAAATTTGCTCAAGAAAATTTGTTAGGAGACACGATCTTAAAAGGCATCGAATTGTACAACATCGACTCACTCACATTTAGTAATAATTTTGCAGTTTTCTCTTTTATGAGTAGATATTTAAGAAAAAAAAATGTCCGTAAGATTGATACGATATGAGCCTAGTGCTCATTCTGCATTTTGAAATGAATATACAAAAGGGCAGGGCAATATGTTAATACTGCACTGACAGTATTTTGTACAAAAAAAAAAAAAAAAAAAAAAAGCTTCTTCCTATTATTTTTTCAGTACCTACTTTCAGCTTCAAATCCAAAATTTAGTTTACTTCAGCAGCTCTAAAAACTTCATAGATTTTTAAAAATCTACAAATAGGCACGTCAAGTTTTTGTCTTATGTCGTCTCTATATTATGAGCAATTCACAATTGACCGAATTTGTATTAAACAACATAAACTTACTTTTTCTTAACCTCCCTAAATATATCCACAATCTTTATTTTGCTTTTCTTAGCTATTGAGTGCTTATTAAAATATTGTGTGCTTATTAATATATTTTCTGCATGTTCAGTATCATATCGGACAGGCGTACATGCAGAAAAATGTACGATCTATCTGGATAGACAATAATATACTGAAAGGCACTGAAGATCACAGGTTCGCCTGACAGTACAGTAAGTTGTCTGCCGTGAAGGTCTTATTGCTTTTTCATGTGTGTAAACATGCTTGTAATTTCTTTGTTTTACGGAACCGTTTTTCATGGGTATAACTGAAAGTATACACTGCCATATTAACTGAACATCGACTTACGGATTTTGTCAAGTGTATTTCAGCAAATAAACTGCAACGAGGCAAAGAAATAGAGGCCATGGACTATATCATTAACTAATGGAAGATTATATGAAAATATGAAGCAGTATATGAAAATAACCACTTTGTGAAACATTATTCGGAACAAGTTCTTTACCTCATGTTGAGTTCTGCGTAAGGTCATCTCATTACAGTTTGACAAATTTGATACAAGTATATACTCTTAGGACATTGAAAGTGCATAAAAATCCAAATAAAAATATCCGTGTTAAAATGATTACAAGGCTGAGAGTAAGTTTAAAAAGAAATCGGAAATTTGAAATAAAAAATATATTATTGTCTACATATGAAAATGAATTTCCCAGTATGAATGAATATATCGTAATCTATCAGCTTCTGACACGAACTTCAGAAACAGCCCCAAGAACGAGGTAGAAAAACATTTAGTAGAAATTCTGAGAGAACAAAAAGAGAGATGTTATGCCACTTATCATTGGTTGTTTCCGAATAGTTACGAGTGTTGCACTGAAAGTTTCGGGAAAATAATGGAACTGAAGAACACTAAAGTGTACTATTTTTTTTTTTTTTTATTGCTTTTCAAAGTACTTTCTCTATGCAGCAATGTATTGTTTCATGCAATAGAACATCATCTTGAAACAATTGTGCCACTCCGAAGTTGGTACCTGTGAAACATGCAGTTTGTATGCCTCGATGGTTTCTTCTGCAGCGCAAAAGCAACATGCACTTGATTGTTAGGAACAAAAAGAAATCACTAGAGGCTAAATCATGGGAATAAGCCGGATGTGTCATGACCAAACGCTCTTCCGGTCCAGAAAATCACTTGTGGCTCGCTAATGTGTGCGAGCATGTATTGTCGTGGTGCAGAATGATTCGACGGTTGGGATTGGACTTTGCTCACATTCAGTACTTCTGGTAGACATATGGTTGTGTACCATTCTGCATTGACTGTTCTTCGATTCTCCATTGGGACAGTTGCAATATGACCTGATTTACCAAACAATGATGCAATCATTTGTTTGGAGACACTGCGTGTAGGAACATCTGGTTGGTTTAGGTTCATTGTGGATTATATTAGCTGTAGTCCAGCCCATAATAAATTATTGTTTTGCCCTTTCTAAGTGTTTCAGTCGCTGGATCCCACATGTGCTTATCCCAGAGCAGAAGGTGACGGTATTGAATTGTGCCGCTATATAATTAGAAGATTTTCGCAGGGGCAAAGTAAAGGCTTATAATATCGTTACGAAACATGGATTTGCAACTATGACCTTGACGCGAAACAGCAGCTGACAGTATGATATTTTCAAAATGAATCTCCAACTTCGAAAGTTGGAGCGTGGTTAAATTTATGATGGCATCTTTTTTTCTCTAAGACCAGTCATGTAGCAACTGTACAGTTAGATGATCGACGTACAGTGACAGTGAGTGTTAACGTTATTTATTGCCTTCCGAGCGTCTTTGAAGCTTAGAGACCTGCTCACCGAAAGTCTCCATTGTCTCACTTTCTTCTTTACGACAATGCACGGCCCCACACAAAAGCGAAAACTTCAGAGTTTCTGGTTTCGAGGACGTTGCTCTCAAACAAGAGAAGAGGCTATCGCAGCGTATAATAATGAAATTTCTGATATTAAAAAATAAATAAATAAATAAAATTTAAAGAAATAAAATAAAAAAAATTGACTCTTGGTTTTAAAAAACGAAAAGTGTACTAATGCTTGCTTTTGGGGATTATTTTCAGAAATTGTAAAAGGTTTTATGTAAATAAATTGATTTTTGAAAGAATGTCTAAAAACTTGTGGTCTGCCGCTCGTACATGCCCACGAACGTTGAACAAATTATGATACTACTAATACTAATTTGCGCGCAATACTAATTTGTCTTACTTGAGAGAAAAAAAAAAAACTGGCGCTTACTGCAGATTTTGAGCTAGGTTAAAAAGACTGTATTCACATTCAGGTTTGAACAAAGACAAGAGGCACGGACATACATTAGAGTTCAGTAACCCAAGTGAAGTAACAGTGTTGTTCGGAGAACAAAGTAACTGATATTCCACCACAAGGGTTTTAGACTATAGTATTATGACTGGTGCACCATAACTGGAGTACTACAGCGTGTTTAAAAAGTTACACAACTTCATGGGGAAGCTCACGAATTATTTTAGTTCCATTATAAGTGTTGAATAACTGAGCATTAATGGGTTATACATTGCAACAGTGTATCTTCATTGTGAACGAGTGCATCCGCATCAGCAGTTACACCTTGACCCATAGGACCTACACGGAGAAGTACGGAACAGATGCTCCAAACAAATCCTCCATCGAGCTACTGTACAAGTTCTAGAGACAGGTAGTGTAGTGAACGCACGAAGATGCGGTCAACCAAGGTTGTTAAAAAGAACAGGCTGCATATGTTGAGTCCAAAAAATTAGTACGACGATTTTCGAACCAGTCCGGGCTTTCCATTGGCAGTGTACACACAGCCTTGCACAAGTATTTGAAATTGTACTCCCTTAAGGTTAGAGCGGTCCAACAACTACTACCTTAAGATATGAACGCCTGGGAAGACGTGCCATTGGATTATGGATTCTGTAACGCCAGAAGGGAAGGAACTAGATGATTGGTAATGGACTGGTGAGGCATGGTTTCATCTGGATGGATACATAAATGCCAAAAATTCTCGGGTATGTGTCAGTAAGAATCTACATGTGCCTCTGCATTCACAGAAAATCGGCATTTCGTGTCATATCACGTAGTCATGTGTTCATTACTTTTTTGTTGTTGTTGTACAGACAGTGACCTCTAAACTCTAAACGGTAAGTAACAATTGTTAGAGAATTTGTTGTCAGCGGAGAAGTTGTTTTCTCAAGGTTTGAATCCCCTATAGAACAACGTGTTCCAGATGTGATCGACATCAATTTTTGTGTAGGTTTCAATTCCAGTGGGAGGATTGTATTTATAAGCAAAATTGTCTTCATAAGCAATCTCTGCCGTCCATATTCACACGTTCCTGATACTAAGAAAATTTTCATTAACACGCAAAAGTAATATAATTATTAAAACATCTGTCCTAATGCAGCCTTTAAGTTCGTGTTTGGTGTGGGGATTATTCTTGTGAATTCTGTTACTTAATATCTAGGAAACATGCAGTCATAGTCCTTTTCATTAGAAACTTTCCTAATCGCGTGTGAAACATCGATTTACAGTATGGGCTATAGCATAAAATTTGAAAATACGAATAGTCTTTCATTTTGTAGTTTTATAAAACGAAAAACAAAGAAAGGACATGAAAGAAAAGTAGTGTAATTATTTGTGTAGAATATCTGCGGATTTGTATTTTCGAAGAATATCGTCCCTATTATTCTTCTTGTTATTACAGTACACTATATTCCAACGTACTCGTTATGCATTAATCAGTGGTTTCCAGTAGTCCAATATCTAGAGTAATGTGAAGTAACGTAACTACATAAGTAAAAATCCCTGTAATACTTGTGTTTCATGTAATACATGATGAAATGTGAGCTGATATTACCATCAGCAGTATTTTGTAAATCCCAGTTACAAAATTAATTCGATTTTTTTTCCCGGTTTTAGAGCTTGTGGATTAGTTACTTCGCAAGGTTTCAAAATTTGATAGTTTGTGATCTGATAATTTTGAGATGCCTACTTCGTACAAAGCTCAATATAGAGATTCCTTTGGAGAACGTTTGGAGTTTACTTTATATAATATATATATTCGGACTTTGACATTTCTACTTCAAATTCTTTTACTCTCTTTACAGCTATAATATAAATAAATAATAATAGGTTCATAGATGCAATTTGGTATCCATGTGTTGAGTATGCTTTTTTCGTGTGTGAGGTATATATAATGCAGGCCATGTTATTATTTGCGTTCTTGCTAGGAAATCACTCCTCATTTTGTGATACTTCAAGTACTGTCCCACGTGCGTAGGTTTTTCTTGAGGTTCTGCCATTTTCTTCACTCCACCATTTCGTTCGTTATTACCATCAACGTCTTCCTTTGTATCGGAGCATAACGAGTGACGTTTAACTTACAGAAAGAACTACTATGATTAACGGTATCTGATGGGTACCTGTGTTATTATTAGGGAAGGGGAGGCGACGGACATATTTAATATTGAATATGTCTCTCTCGCCTCTTGTTCGCTAATAGTATAGATACCCATCAGATACCGTTAATAATAGTAGTTCTTTTTTTAAGTTAACGTCACGCATTATCTGTGTTATTAAGGAAGATGAAGTGACGGACGTACCTAATACTGTGATAAGACGCAAGATCGGATTTCTTAACTCAAGAGAAACAGGATCTATTTCAACTTCAGATTCAGTTCGAAATTTGATTTTCCCTTTTAGCTTTTCTAAGCTGATTATTTATTAGTTTCTTGAAGAACCATCGTTTATGCCATCTGACTAGTGTGGATGACGTCTTACAGTGAATAAATTAATATTCATACGTTGTTTATTCGTTGATTTGAAGTTTCAGGTTCCCTTTTCGTACTAAGGTCGTAGATAAAATGTAAATCTACATCTTAACATAGATCTGAGTTATTTGTAGTCCACCAGGAATCAAACTCCCATTTGCCGCACGGTGTTAAATTTATCGTAATAACTATCACAGAGTTCTGTGAATTAGCATATTACAAGATCATAATTGTTTTGTCTTTTCTTATTATAAGTGTACATAAGAGTTTTAGTTGAAAACTTTTTGGAGAAGATATCTTCGAGTGGACCAAGAAGTTTTGGACTAGATTGTAAAAAGAAATGTTAGGGAAATAAGTAACAACGATTCTCATTGAATGGAGATGAATAATAATAATTGTCGTTGGATTGAATTGTAAAATAATAAAATGCATTGACGAAGTTTCCTTTCAGTAGCGATGAACCTTCTGATTAATTAAGCCATGCTAGCCTTAATTAGTAACAATGGGACTTACGCAGAATCGTTTTGACGTATGATTAGCGTCATACTAAAGGCCTGATTAATGCAGGAAACATGTTAGTCGAACTCTTAAGTGTGGCACTAATCACGCGTCAGAACGACTGTGCATAAGGCCCAATATGTCGAAGTTATATGCAACACTTATACGGGAACATTGTACATTTTTTCTCTGATTAAGATGATAATGTAAAGGGAATTAAGTGTAAAGATCCACAAGACCAAAGCATCCACCTTATACGTGATTTATATATTAAAGCACCACAGATCCACTGAAATTCAAGTAATTACACACTTAATCATATTCTTTACTCGAAAATCATGTCTACCTTTCTCAGGTATGTCTTAATCGATCCACAACAAATACTAGTGATTAGTATATACTGATGTGACCAACACTGCGTTTAAAAATTAAAAAAAAGATAGTATGTAGAGTTAATATTTGATTATTTTTATTGGAATCACATAATTTTTTTCGTATGTTAGCACGAAATTTTCATCACTTTAATTTATGTGTGCATTATGTATTAAATCTGATTTAAAACACTCCATTGCTTTGAAAACCTTTAAGTGTTTTGTATTTATTAAAGTAATTTTGTAAAACTCTACAATATTAAAGGTAGTGAAATTAGTAGTTTGTACGTATCGGTTAAATATTGTGAATCTTTTGTGTAGGATTATAGATATTTTACTGAAACTCGCAACAAATGTATAAGAACATTTTGCAATGAAACCCAAATCTCAAATATGAGTCCCTCGCTGCTGGAAGGGACGTTAAACTCAAAATCAACTCAACTCAAATATGAGTTCTATTTATCACGTTTTCCAATGCGTTTTCTAGTCTACGTTAATTTTGCAAGATTTCGGAAGTATAGTTGGTAAAGCCATCTATTTCTCTCTATAACTCATTAAATGTCCTGATAATTATTTCAAAATCTTTCTTTATAGTTCAGAAATCTAAAGATCAAAATTTTTGATGTTACAGTTGACTACTCAAATTATTGCATTATTAGAAAGGTACTGAAGGAAACTATTACAGCCATTTTATTTGTACTGAATGGTGTACTTTCCAAAATTGTCATGTTGTTTGTTTAATGTATTGTTAACAAAAAATTTGAAAAGAGAATAGGAAGTGTAACGAAGAGCTTTAATTATATATATATATAATTTAGAAGTAGCTGGCTTTGACAGGATATTCAGTGTATAATTAAAATTTTGTATTGTGTATTGAAAATATTGCATTATTGGTTCTGATAAAAAATCCACAGAATTGTTTTTAATTGTTTGTAAAATGAATTATGTCATCGAGTACGTGTTGTTTTCAGGCAATAAAATGTTATTTTCAAATAATAAAACCTAGTTGAATTGATTTTTTAAAAATCATTTGTAAGATAATTATAGGTATTATATTGCAGTCCACTTCATTTTTGTACATATATTCATTTTAACTGAAGCTTGGAATTAGATACAGTGAAACCTGTGCTTAATGAAATCTGCTAGTCAAAAACCTGTTAACCAAAAATAACTTAATTATTATGTTATTTCATGAGTTGTTACATTGTATAATTTTTGTATGAAACAGGAACCTGTATACAACGGAAATAAAACTTGGTGTACAATACTTTTTTGTATATGTAATTTATTGTCTTTTGTGGCTTATCTGTGAGATATTTCCGCACCTTATCTGTATAGTATTTGCTAACACTTTTCGGAAGGGTTGTATCGGCAGAGTGGTCTCGTAACATTTGGTGTGTTTCACACTATTTTCTTGTAGATACTGCTTTATTTTCAAGTTTATGCCACCCTTCTGAAACTGTTCTTCTCCTATGACGTATTCCTTTATGATACAAAATGAACAATTATTTAACTTTACTTGCACATTATTTAATTCAGATTTTAAAAAAAATAGTCTGTAACCCTTCATTGAGTTACAGTTTTTACTGTAAATGTCATAGTAATCGATTCCCATCTTCCCAAGAAATATCATAATTCTCCTTATAGAATAACGAAGAAAAGGAACACATAGAAAATTAATTAATAATGTTAATGTTAAATATAGTATATAAGCACTAAATATAACAATATCATTTACTTATAGTAATTAACTGTTTTTATTGTGCTTAATTAATGGATTTTTAATCACATGTTGCCAAAGTGTGTAATATTAGTCAGCAGTTTTAAAGATAATTTAGGTTGTAATGGCACCAGTATGCATTTTCTCTTTTCTTTTATTGTCCTAAGTAAAGAAGTCCACACATCACCAATGTGTATTTCTTACTTATTAAGAATTAACATTTTTACCGCAATATGTTTTTCTTTTTTTTTCTTTTTTTTCTTTTTTTTTTTTTTTTAAATCGTACCGCGTCGTAGTATTCATTATTACAAATCTACACATTAAACAAAATTTACCATACTACACTTACAATGTTTCAAGCTAAAGACGCTAAAGTAGCACGAATACCAAGACTTCGGAAGCATCTACAATAGTAACTGTTAATACAAGTGAGATGGACTGTGTAACGCACACGAAAAGTACCTTGGTATCGAATACTATGTTCACAATATAACATATTAGGAATGAATAGGAAAAAAGTTACATGGATTGACGATTTGATTTTTTGTTCCAGATAACTACTTAAATAAATATTACAAAGACCGACGTAGGTGGATTTCAATAGACATACAGGTCATAAAGTCGTTTACAGCAAGTTAATATGTCAGACTGTTTCGGAAATATGATAAGCGTTGGTAAAGTTTACAAACTTGATAAAATTATGTAATTTTCTGAACTTGTAAACTACCAAAAGCTATATGTAATTTTCTGAACTTGTTGTAATTACAACTACCAAAAGCTATTACTGTAATGTTACACAAATAAAGAAAACCATAATAATTTTAAGAATTTCCTGCAAGTACGTCATTTTAAGCAGTATAGCATTCCCTACCCATGCTTTATGTATCTCCAGAACGGTTTGAAGTACCAAATTTCTGTAAACGGCATTATAATCTTTACATTTATTGAAAACCATGTACGTAATTGGATATAATAGTTATGTAAGGAATTTGTCAAAACCTTTTCAGAAAAGTCAAACTTTAATCCAATGTAACTTGATTCCTATTCGAAATACATCATATATTCATAGTATTGGACACTATCGTACTTTGGATGTACATACAGGGTTTGTCCGGAAAGTAATAGGACTGAGTCGATTAAAAAAAAATTATTGAGCCAATCGTTACAGTTCTTTAAAAACTTTCAAAATAGGCTCCTTCTGCGTAGATGCAGCGCTGCCAGCGCGATTTCCAAGCATTGAAGGCGTCACGGAAGTCATTCTCCGGAATAGCCTTGAGAGCCGCGGTGCAAGCTACTTGGATCCCCTCTGTCGTCTCAAACTGCTTGCCTTTCATCGGGCGTTTCAGGTGAGGAAACAAAAAGAAGTCTGGGGGGAGGCACATCTGGGCTGTAGGGCGGCTGCGGAAGCGTTGGGATGCCGGCCTTGGTCAGGTAGCTGTTCACAAGAAAGGCGGTGTGAGCTGGGGCGTTGTCGTGGTGCAGCTTCCAGTCGGCTCCGATGTCTGGTCGGACCCGATTGACCCTTCGTTTGAGTCTCTTGAGCACTTCCATGTAAAACTTGGCGTTGACGGTTTGTCCAGGAGGAACAAATTCATAGTGGACGATGCTTTTGATGTCAAAAAGGACAATGAGCATCGTTTTCAGTTTGGATTTGCTCATTCTTCCCTTTTTTGGGCGAGGAGACGCCGGCGTGTGCCACTCGGAAGATTGCCTCTTTGTCTTGGGATCATACTCAAAGATCCATGATTCGTCACCTGTGATTACGTTGTTCAAAAATTGGGGGCCACTTTCACACATGCTCAAATTTTCTTGGCACAATTCCACTCGCCGCAATTTCTGGTCGTCAGTGAGCACTTTTGGGACAATCTTCGCGCACACCTTGCGCATGTTCAAATGCTCCGTCACAATTTCATGAACCACAGTTTTTGGTAAATTTAACATCTGGGCAATTAAACGACTACTTAGTCGACGGTCTGAGTTCAAAACTTCGCGCACACGAGTCACATTGTCGGTGTTTGTCGAAGTCGAGGTCTTCCAGCACGGTCTTCATCGGCGACCTCTTCCCGGCCCTCTGAAAAGGCCTTGTGCCACCGAAACACACCACTTCTTGCTAAAGCATCACCTGGGTAAGCCTGCTTGATCATATCAAACGTCTCTGTCGCAGATTTACCGAGTTTAACACAGAATTTAATCGCGTACCTCTGCTCTAACGAACGCTGCATTTTCGGCTTGCACCACTCACAGAAACACGTCGCACGGAAAAGCCTGTCCTGACTCTCAGTGTGCTCGGAGACAACTGACCAGCCGCTCGTTCGTTAGCTAGGAACGCCCTCTACCGGATCCAGTCGGTGCGCGCACGCTCCGAAGTACAGTCATGGCGGAATAAAATCAGTCCTATTACTTCCCGGACAAACCTTGTAGCTCGTCTGTCTCATCTGCGATTCCTAATTTCCCTTAAGTAAAACACTAGATCGAAATACAAAAGGTTGTTCGGTTTGCACGGGATCGAATTAGGAATAACTCTGCCATTTGGAGAATGACACTAGAACGACGAGCCCGCTGTCGTGAGCACTCAGCAATAGTATGGCTAAAGTTCCAGATGAGTGAATACCGTTAAAGGTGTCTAAATTAAACAGGTACTGGGAAGGGTATGTCATGGCTGTTTTTCATCCTCAGTTTTTCCACATATATGTAATGAAATATTCAGGAGAATTAGATCACACTCGAGGTGACTACTGCGCGAGCTATTGTGGCCAGTTACACAAATTAAGAGCCAGTGGCGAAACAGTTGCTTTCGAAAAAGCAACAGAAAGAGATACCCAAGGGAATGCAAACACATCAGTGGTGCAGGGCGTCCGCTGATTAGCGTACCAGAAAAGTCCGCGACCCAGCGTGGGATGGACCAGTAATTCAAATTGGCACCTTCAATTGTTAACACAGAGATCCTTTAGCAGCTCCAACCGAGGTTGGTTCGTAAGGTTCGTGAACAATATCAGGTAATTGTATAAAAGCACCTGTTGTGGTTCAAATGGCACACTCACGTCATAATAAACGAAACGTACGTTCATCTCACTGCTGGTGATCATATTCGGAGCTATCGTGGGAGCAATGCCAAAAGCCCCTGCAACTTTGTTTAACATTGCTGGAGAAGTTTTCTGCTTAGGTTTTTACGGGATTCAGTCATGTGGAGAATTTGCTGATGTACAGGGTTCTTCCAGAAATCCATTATGATACATCTTTTTCTGATTGACATCCTTTAGTTAAATGGTGTAGATGCCAGAAGGTAAGGGTCCATGTGGCCCCGGCTTCAAGTCATAAGCCAGAACATCTCTACAACCTTATCAGGAAGTGGAATAGAAATTAGAAATTCGTGTCCTTCCATTTCAAGGCATTCCTATGGAGACCCTTGATGGTAGTTCAATGAATTTTTGCGGCTTTGATCTGTTGAAAAATCTCTTCAACATCGGCGTCTGCGCATCCTCGCCGGTTTCTGGTAAACTTGCAGAGTAGAATGGGATTGAATTCCCTTGCCTGTCCTTCGCCGAGTTTGCTCCAATGGAAACTTTGATTTCGGAAGATAGTGTACAGTGTTGGGGAATCCAATAGAACGTCATGGGTAGTGACAGTGAAGTTTCTTATTGGGTGAAGATTTGGCGCGGGAGACTCGGATTCGATTCCCGCCGGGAGCTGGTTTGGATTTCATGTTAAGCTGTAGGTCCACGTCTCATACAGCCTCGCTGCTGAATGGGAAACTAAAATCAAATCCAATTTTTAGGTAAAGCAAGGGTGGGGGAAAATCTTCAAAACCGAGCAACCTTCTGTAATCGCCGCTACTGGAGTGATAGTACTCTGATAGTACAGTAAAAATGACTAACAGGACCGTTGCTGGTATCCTCATTAAACACCACATTCGATTAATTAATGTTGGCTTATTTATACTAGTATATCGGACTAAAACTGATTCTTTTGAAAGTTGCTTCTATTTAAAATCTTAAGAACTAAATTTCGAGACTGAACTAATCAAATTGTATCCAAGTTAAAAATCACAGTCATATCCTAGAGAAAGTCACGATCACTCTTCCCGAAACAACAGTACGTTCAGTTAAAAATCTACCCCAACATACACATAAGTGAGATAATGGAACACCTTCGCTTCTCTCACTCACTCGATCTTTCTTTCTTTTTTTTTCTTTCTTTCTTGTTCCTTTCTTTCCTTAATCCGTCTGCTACAAGTATACGTTCAAGATTGGCAGATCAATAAAACACATGCCAAATATTTTAAAAACAACAAAGAAATGTTTTTAATCTAATGTACATTGAGGGTGTTTGTAAACTTTATGCACTGTTCACAATTTTACGTGAAAGAGCTACTCTATAGAGCTTCCACGATCCAGTTCTGATTCAAGATGTACAAAGGACGTTCAATAAGTTTTGTATAGATGGGTATAATATTGTTTTAGCTGCAATATGATGATATAATTTTAGGTGAACATTTTGTGATTCTTTGACTTCAAAATGGTAATAATAGATTTTTTTTCCCTATTGCTCACATATAATCCACAATAGACACTGAAGTACAGGACCCGACAATTGTCGGTAATGTAATTCCTATTCAAAACTGGTGATTGGTCTGTCACATCAATTCAGGAATTTGCTTCCGGTTTATGGGGATCACACATTAGACCGCGCCAATATCCAATATTGCTTGCAGCGGCTTAAAAATAAATCTAGACTTCCTAGATCAGGCCAGAAAATTATGGCCTCGTTTTTCAGGGATCAGTATGGTGTAATTTTAATAGACTTTTTGGAACATGGCTCTAGAATTAACAAAGAGTGTTATTGTTTGTCACTGAATAGGGACAAAGTGCTCTCCAAACCAAGAGACTGGAGCTGCATGGAAGGTCGTCGAAGTCCATCATTACAATGTCAGGCGTCATACAGACATGATGACACAGCAGAAAAATCATGAAAATGGAATGGGAAGTCGTCTCTCAGTCTTGGTATAGTCTGGAGTTGGTTCCTCCGGATTTCTTCCTATTTGGTCGTCTGAAGAAGGCCCCAGCGAGGAAAAACATTCGACAATGACAGGGGCCTCATTTCTTATGTGAAACAATGGTGTAAAATCAGTCACCAAAATTTTACCAAAGTACATTCAAAGCATGAAAAGAACATCGGACGAGATGCGTCACAGCAGATAGAGGCTACATTGAGTGACATGGTCTTATAGCCAAAGAATCAAAATGTGCTCACCTAAAATTTCATTATCATATTAGAACTAATAATAATATTATAACCATCTGTGCAAAACTTACTGAATGCCTTTGTACAAGTTTCTCTCTCGAGAAACTTGTATATTAGAATTAGTAACACTGATTTTTCATTCCCTTTGGTACTTCATGTTATGTGTTGTGATTATGAAACCATGTGAAGTGGATATCGAATGTTAACTGCAACACATCTACTCTCAAGTTAAAGTGCAATACCGAGGAATTTCGTTAATAATAATATCGTCTACGCAATGTCTATTGTGGATGAGTAACATTTCAGCATTAAAAGGTAAGCTAACGTTCGTTCGTTGTATAAATTTACTTAAAAATAATGTCAAATGTCTTACTAATGAACATCCGAAAATATGCAATAATTTGTTTTCCATGAATGGAAGAAAATTATATAATGTAAAATATAAGTTGGTGAGATTTGATTATTCTTTTTTATATGTGCAAGAAAAGAAACAAAAGTCTATATGCTCCAATAGTTTGTAGGAAAGATACATCGATTGTTGATATTTTATAATTACGCACGTAGTTTCTGATATATGTTATACAGCACTTTGTGTTATTGTTTTAGAGTGGATTTCTTGATGAGTGTATACTTACCTACATGGAAGTTTTTCTTGCTTTCAGGTTTTTATCCCACCTTTATGGACTGAATCAGGATTTGCAAGTTGAAGGATATGATGCAATTGAGAACTTCAATCAAAATATTCCATTCATGAAAACGAAAAGGGAAAACGCTTCTAAGAGTTATTATTTGTCGAAAGAACTTGAAGTTCAGTTTAGTGTAAATTATACGAATACTTCTGTTATGCATGATGGTAATGTGAGAAAGGACATCAAGGAGTATGTGTGTAATGTGTGTTATAAAAAATTCGCCAGTGCAAATAGACTAGAAAGGCACAGGATTTCACATACTGGAGAGAAACCCTTTTGCTGTATTATTTGTAATAAACGTTTTAGTTTACAGTCGAACCTCAGAAGACATTATGCAGAAATACATAGTTCCATAAGAAAAATCGTCTGCGAATTTTGTGGCAAAAAATTCTATAGAAAATCTAATCTAAAGGATCATCAAATGAGATCTAATTGTCGTAAATCACGGTTTCAATAAAAATAAATTATTTCGTGTATCAAAAAACAACTCCATTGTCATATTGAAAATGGTCTAGTTATTAATGTTCTTGAGCACTGTAAAGGGTATTCTAGTCTGTTTTCTTATTCTACCAATATTCAGAGCGAAGTTTATGAAGCAGAGAAATAGCACAGCTCGGCTTGTGTTAAGAAATGTGTATAAATGCGTTTTCCACGTACACTTAAATTATGAACAAATTGTACAACAGTGACGGGAAAATAAATTAACTATCGGACAGTACACGTATATTCAATTGAGGACAGTTACACACAACGAAAGCTAAAAATTAAATATTCCATCACAAAATGTATCAGGTATAAGACTCCAATGAAGTCTGCAGTGCTACATGTCTCAATTGGATAACCAATAGAACGGGAGATCGGTAGAAGCATCAGTGCGTTTTAATCTTTTCCCAGATTGTGGGAAGTACATTATTTCTCACCTAATACTTTCTTCCTGTTTCTGTGGGAAGAGTACTTACCGTCTTAATAGGTATTGTAGTATTACCGGAAACAATTAACCTCAATAATAATGAGACCAATTCTCGAAGAAAACATTTGCTTATGAAGTGGAGTCTTAAGACCTGTGTATACGACCTTCAATCATTTCATATTAAAGAGTAAAATACCATGTGCCATTAAGCTGCGCGAGCGCCACCTGGTGGGTGACAAGCATGAATTTATGACATCGGATATTTGTACATGTGCTTGTTAGCGTGCAGATATCGATGCAAATAGGAATATCAACTTTGTCCATTACTCTAAAGAAAGTTTGCCGAAGGGATTCATTTTTGTTCGGGATTGCCAGAAAATTGGTGAATTGTAGGTTTTTCAGAAGTACCAAACAGAATCCTCCAGATCAACATTATGTCCCAGGTTTCTACTTCTATGTGGAAGGACATCGTATCCATTCTCATTAACATGGATAATGCCCCCAACAAAATAAATTCTTAGATTTGGCCATCAAGGGAGCGTGAAATAGAAGCCCATGTTATTCCTTTTACACACATACCGATGAAGAGCCCTCTTGGGCTTTTTTTGGTGTCGACTTGTAAAAAGATACGTGTAGCCTCTGAAAAGTTAACAGAGATGAGATGATAACAGTGCTACATCTCCAGTGCAGTTTCTAGAACTATTGTCAGCCATGCTGGTAGCCCAATGGAGCACAGCCAGCGGGTAATTGTAGCATTTCTTGAGACAATTGCACTGCAAAGTCGGTCGCGTATATATATCACCCTTCTGTAGTTATATTGCCAAGATATACGAGGGCTAGTTTTTAAGTAAGGCCCGATTGTCAATAGAAACAAAACTAGTAATGGTAGTGCCGTACATTTTTGATTATTTTCTCTGTACACACTAAGCTAGTTTTCTATATAGATGCCACGTTTGTTTAGTTACCATGTTTGCTTAAACATTTATCATAATGTTCGACAATTTTTTTTTTTATGCCCACGCAATAGCAATCACCTACCTGTGGCGGAAGCCAATCTTCAATCTTCACTGCGGCTATTGGCTATGTTTGTTGTTTCTGTCAAAATGCGCACGCCCGCTGTCTCCCAGCATGCCTTGGGCATGAGGCGACACCAGATGCAGTCATAGCGTCAGTGTTTAGCGGGCAGTTGAAATGTTTCGTCAAATTGAGCACCCTGCCAAGTGTGAAATAAGGTCTGTGATTCGATTTTTAACACCAAAGAACGTGTGAGTAGTGGAAATTCGTCACCAGATATGTAAGGTGTATGGCCCGAATGCAATGTGTGACAGCAAGGTGCGTAAATGGGTGTGATTGTTTAAAGTCAGGCGTGACAATATTCATGATGAACCGCGGTCTGGCCGATCTTCTGCAACCATACAACGAGTAAGTGCGTGTAGTTGACACACACACACACACACACACACACACATATATATATATATATATATATATATGAAAATCAGCGTTTCAGAATCCCCACATTGTCACTTGAATTTCTACACGTTTCATGGTCAATGCTATACACAGTCGCTTCCGAAACCTTGAAGTTTCGACAACTGTGCGCGTGATGGGTTCCCAAACTGCTTACTGAGGGACAGTGGTGCTATTCATCCGCTTCGGGCGAACTGGTTGTTAAAATATTTCGAGTTCGCAGAACCCTTTGTTATACCAAATAAACCTACACAAACACTTACACACACACACATCACCGAGCCAAGCATGAAAGAAAGAAGGCAAAGTATGTGTTTAAATAGGGCAGAACCCATTTTCAGAATTTGAAAATTAAACCATTCAGATCGTTTAATCACGATTGTTCTCTTAATATTTTCGTTCGTTCAGGATTTATAAACAACTTATATCAAGAACAAAATGGGGGGTGGCAACTTCACGTAGCAGAACCCATTTTCGGCAATCGAAACTAAACCATGCAGATAAGATTTCTATATCTTTTCTGTTTCTATTAGCATAGCAAGTGTGTGCATTGAAAATTTCAGCTGGAAGGGAGAGCTTGTAGAATATAAATTTCTCACAGCCATAAACAATTGACCTATTTGAAGAATATTACTTTGCTCTGTACATACAAGAAGATTAATGAAGGGCTGGGAGAGCGGTAAATTTTATTTTAAGTGTCTTTGTTCTTAGAAATTCTTACAGCTACAGGGTAAAGTACGATCTCTCAGAAGAAGGTTTAGAGGTTTATTCCTTAATCCCAAATGCTAAGATATCAAGAATGAGAACTGGGATCATATGAGTGAAGCAGTGAGGGTTATTTATATTTGAAACTCATACGTACCATTATTAACAGTTGTCGATCCATTGCTGGATGAAGGTTTTTTAAATACTTTTTGACAGCCATCTATCTTGGATTATTCGTTTCCAAGATATTCGAAGTGCAACATAATTTCGTCACATCATTTGTATGCCGTGTATAGGTCGCTACATGTTACAAGAGAATTATCTATCTACCTGTCCGTCTACTAATATATATCAGATTCATGAGAGAGAGAGAGAGAACCGGTTGTTAAAAAAATAGAATAGCACCACTGCTGAGGGACACAAAAAGACGGCATTGCTTGTGCTTTGACTTTTTGACCCGATACAAAGAGGAAAATCAACAGTTGGACCACATTGTCACAGTGAACTATAACGACAGCATAGTTCGATTTATTTACTTATTTAAAGATATATTTCGTAGTGTATAAGGTTCCCACATTTTGGAAAATAGGGGAAAGTCAGGAAAATCATGCAGTTTGCGTAAAATGTCATGGGAAGTCAGGGAACGTAGATGTGCAAGACAATTCATGAAGTATAAATTGTTTCTCCAAAACTGTCACGGCAGAGTGTGAACCATTTTAAAGGAAATTCCAGCCATTTCCCGTACTCAATCTCGGTCTTGAGTCTAAGCTTCCCGTATTCAGAACTTCTTTTTTAAGGAATCTAATGAGTCGTTGTGTCAAACAAAGCATTATCAAAGTTGCTTACAGTGCAGTGAAGCTTCTTCCTTTGGATTTGACTGCAAATGAAAATTTACTAGAAATAAGAAAGGTGGGGATTGGTTTTAAGACAGAAAAACTACTGAAAGAACTGTAAGCATCAGATAACTAGCTTTCAGGCTTGACTGTCGAAACTTTTTGCTGGGCACAATCAAGAAGATTGCGGAAAGGAGCCCTCTGAAGTTAAAACTAGTACGTGCTCTGTCAACTTTTGGACCCCAGGCTACAAAAGAACAATGCAGATCTTCCTCAGACTAGGATGAAACGTATCCTACAAACTCTGCATAAGTATAACAAAATATCTGGTTCTATACCTGAGAAAGCAAAGTGTCAATTTATGTCTTTCTGTACTGAGATCCAGGGCTTTTGCAGTTGACTTCAGAAAATACGAAGAGAAGATGAGCAGCATCAGGTTAGATGACTTCTTTGCAAAGGTAATGTCCAAGAAACAAGAATATTCCAATTTGTGGCATGTTGTGGAAATATGTTTAATTTTATCCCACGACAATACCTCAATGGAGGACGGGTTCTCAGTCAATAAGACACTTCGAAGATTCTCTGGTAGCATAATGCATTTATGTACTATGGATATGTGGAATCTGTTCTTATTGATCGGAGAATGCTTCTCTCAGTTCGTTCAGCTTGGAGACGCTATAATGAATATCTTAAACAGAAACGAATCCAAAGTGCAGAGGAAAGTAAAATGAAAGGCGAAAGAAGAAAACTAAGTGCCGAAGAAGGAAGTTGGAAGAAGTCATTCGGAATTGAATGGAATTATGCTACAAACAAGAACAAGACGCTCTTGTAGATCAAATTCAAGAATTGAAAGCAAAACAAAATTCTGTTTAAAAATGTAAATGTTAGGATTAACGTGTCTCAGATTTGTTAATATTAGGACTGATAGTATTAGGCTCAGGAAGAGTTGACAATATATTCTTGACTGCGTTTTATTGTTTTTTTGTTTTTTTTTTCAACCAAAAAAGTCTAATTTGCAATGTCAACATATATGTTACTGTATCATACATATATTATTATATATTTGTTAAATTTTGTGTAAATAACAATTACTCATATTGAACATAACAAATATGTAAATTGTAGTTAAAGGTGTGTGTTGGACGGCTATGGGGATGAAGGAAGCAGTTGAAAAAGCGCATTATAGAACTTACCCCCTTATCTTCCCATTTATATTGAAGAATTTGTGTCAGGGAAAACAAAAATTTGTCAGGGAAATCAATCTTAACTTTTTTTGTGGGAACCCTGTATATACTCATATATAAGATTGTTATTTACTACGATGATAATACATAAATTACGTTAGTAAGACTATTCATGGCTTTAGATTAATTGTTTTAACCAGACAGCCCAGTACTGGCAGAAATAATTATGAACAAATGGGAGAAAAAGGTGAAAGAAGAAGGGTGTAAGAACTTGATCATATTTTGTAGGTATGTGGATGACTGTCTAGGCTTGTGGAAAGGAACTAGGAGACAATTAGAGAACTTCAAAGGTAGTGTGGAAGATAAAGAAAAAGGCATAAGCTTGGAAGTGTAGTTGGAAGAAAATGGAAGAATAAACTTTTTAGACATGACCATAATAAAACAAGGAGAAGGCCTGGTTACGAGGTGGTACCAGAAAGAGTGCTCAGCGGGAGTGTACTGCCATGAGAGGAGCGACGTGGATAGGAGTACAAAGAGAAATTTCATAACAAATATGATAAGAAGAATAGAAATGATGGAGGACGAAGAGGAAGGAAGGAAGAAGAGCATACAGAAATTCTACAGACAGTTAGAGAAGAACGGTTACAGCAAGAAAGAGTTAGAGAAGGAAGAAGAACGCAGGAAGAGGAAGAGAGGGAGAAAGAAGAATGAAGAGGATAAGAGTGGAAAATGGCATGGCATAGAAAGTATGGGAGAAGAAACGGAGAAACTGAAGAATTTATTGAAGAAAGGAGGGGTCAGAACTTATAGAAAGAGTGGAGAAACTAGATCAATAAAGAAGAAGAATAGAAAAGGAACTAAAAAGATTAATGAAGAGGAAGAAGGGGTCATCTACAGGGTATGGTGTGAGGACTGCGATATGTCATATATAGGAGAGACAGGAAAGAGAATGAAAGAAAGGATAAAACAACATGAAGATGATGTTAGGAGGAAAAAAGATACCAATGCCATATACAAACATGTTAAGGAGACGAATCACGGAATTAATTGGGATAAGACGGAAGTATTGGAGATGGAGAAAAGAATGATAAAAGGAAGTGGAAAGAAGCGGATTGAATAAAGAAGGTAGGAAGAGATAAACTGATGAACTGGACAGGGGTCTTACCAATTAATGAATTATGGCAAGGAAGTTTGAATAACATAGAGAAAAAGAAAGAAAAAAAGGCCCTTATAAGAACCAAAAATGAAGGAACGTGATTAATTGGAAAGTGAACACGAAGACTTATAGGATTGGCTGAAGGCCTCAGTAAATAAGAAAAATAAATAAATAAATAAAAATAAAAAAGTATAACAATGACTATATATATATGTCTGTTAAAAGAATTTAAACTTTTTCATAACAATGATTGTGTATATGACGGTTAAAGAATTTAAACTTTGTTATAACAACATTTATATATATGTCTGTATTTTCATTAATTTCGATAGTGTCTGAAGAAGGATATGCTAGATATCCGAAACAGTTACAAATTATAATTTAAAATAAAGTAAAGTTTTAAGCTTTGGTCAGTGTCTCTTTTGTTAAAATGAATTACGTACTAGTTTTGATCAGTTAAAAACACTATATTTCAAAATAATTATTAATTGGTTTACAGCGATTCAATATACTTCTATATTATATGGCGTCTTGTTCAATTATATATTGACAATTACTTATAAACAAATTCCTGGTAACAAAAACTGTTACCGTAGCAACCGGCTCACCATCATAACGACGAATAAACAAACATTTACATCTAGCGATAGAAAAATAAAACATTTACAAAACAAAATTATCCATGGCATTAATTATAACATTTTTTTTTCTAATTTGTAGTTAGCGACAGATATAATAGCATTTTTGCCCTGAATATTAAATAAGATAAAAGAAGTAAGTACACGTTATCGTTGTAGAATGAAACATGGGAATCCACATGACTTCACCATCGAAGTGGCAATAAATGGAATGTCGACATACATCTCCAGTCAAAGTGAAAGCCAAACAGACAACGTCTACATGCAAGGTGGCCACCGTATTCTTGGATCGCTATAGTGTCCTGTTAGTCGAGTTTATGCCAAGAGGAACAGCCATCAGCTCAGCTGCGTACTGCGTCGAAAATGCTTCGACGTGCTTTACATAATAAGCCTACTGTCATCTGGTGTTTTGTTGCTGCATAACAATGCACGAACTTATTCTGATGCTCAAACTCAAAATTTAATCAAATATTTTTGGGTGGGAGCTACTGGACCACCCACCGCACATCCCGGATCTTGCGCCGAGAGATTAACATTTATTCTCCTACTAAAGCAGTTCCTCATTGGTCAGCGGTTTGATACAGATGAAGTGAAAACAATGGTTGAAGATTGATTGGTCACATGCTGTTGATTTTACGACGTGGGCAACAAAAACTTGTCAAACGCTATGATAAATGTTTAAGCAAACATAGTAGCTACGTAGAAAAATAGCTTAATGCGTACTAAGAAAATAGCCAAAAACTATATGGCACTATCTTTACTAGTTTTGTTTCTATTTATAACCAGATCTTACTTTAAAAAATAGCGCACATAATGTAAAGGAAAAGATCTTCATTCTGTAATCCACGAGTATGGGGACCGAGCTAAAAACAATTATGTAATAATAGTAGAAGTGATAAAAGTATTCGTATGAGGAAACTGAAATATTTTGGAAAAGCATGCGCAGTGTATTTGTTCATGATGAATTCCAGATACCACGATCTAAATATCTAGCTTAGAATTTTGTTCTTCATCAGTTAGTCACGGTCACTTCAAGTTACTAAGGCAAACAGGAAATTATTTCTTATTTATTTCTTTTACTTAGAGAAACATTGAAAAATGAAATACTGTTTCTATCCAAGAGCTTAAGTACATATTCATGTTTTCTGACAATTATCTTCGGGTACCAGTGGCGGATCCAGGAGGAGCGATTGCCCCCCCCCCCCCCCCGAAGAGGATCCTTATTTTATAAATAAAACCCATCCCAGAGTTTTGAGCAATTAAAAGTAGCTCTAAGTAGCAGTATTACAACCCACCGCCCTCCCCCAGAAGTCCGTCCTGGATCCGCCCCTGTTGGGTACTAACAGCACATACGTACCATTTATGTCATTTTGTTTCCTATGTATGTTCGTAAAATTACTTTTAATTGTGCCCCTGTCCCTTTTAGCATTCAAACAGCAAAAAACTTTTCTTAGACTGTTTTATTCACAGTTTGGACTAACATTTAGAATGTCGGTAGAATATGTTGTGCACTGTTCAGTCTTATGTGTTTCTATTTTTTTTTAACGTTGAAAACTTGGTTCTTGCATTGTAAGATATTGTATTCAAATAATTTCATGACTTATTAAAGTGCAGTATTTATTGTAAGTGTATCAAGATGTACAAACAGTAAATGTAATTTTATACTCTACAGTGGTTTGAACTCTAATATAAATACCTGAGTCCCTAGATTTGAAGGAAATCTAATTCCTTGAAATTTCAGATAAAATTAATTAGAACTGTATTTTGATAGTATTTTTAAAATGTTCGTGATTCGTTTTACCATCTGCGTTGTTCGAAAATTATTCAATCATTTTTCAAAATGAAACAACCATTACTGTTGACGTCTAATAGTTGCTTGAAGTTTGTAAACATTTCGCGACGGTTATTAGTGGCAACGCGATGGCATAGGACGAGAAAAGGAATTGTCTTTTTTTATGAGAAAACTCAGAGCAGACAATAAAATACCTTACACAAGCACAAATTTAATGTATTTGGAGATACCTCACTCACTCTGCTTCGTCCGATATACAGTCAGAAGGCATTTCACTTTGGCGTGAGAACGAATACTTGAACGAAAGACTTATGATGTAGATATCTAGATACTATTCGTCTGGCTCTCCATTTCTCCGATAGAACAGGAGAAAGACTCCGGGAAACGTTACAGGATGGTGGATTGCATACACAAATCTAAGATATTCCATTTATGAATTAGAAACATTAGCCACTCATCTCAACTCAGATTGTTTGTCCCTTTCCTGTGTTATGTGTCTGTTATTGAGAAAAAAAAATATTTTTTTCGTTTTACATCCCACGATTATACTATGTAGGCTAAAGAAGAGCTGACGATGAGCAATGAATGAAATGGTGGAATGAAGAAAGTGGGAAAACCTGGAGATGGTGCACATCTGCCAGCTCGTCTACAGAGTAATCTGCCATTGCGCAGGCACGTAGAGGAACACAATCAATTTTACTTGAACACCTGGACACAAATCTCTACCGTTGAGCACAACACTTCCTCTCCTGATATACAGCAGTTCCACATTGAACACCAGAGCATCAGACTATCACTCGCAAGTTGCGTTTGTGCTCACTACAACACAGCCACGCAGATTGACACCATTCCACAACAAATCTGCAAGGTAGCTTTCTGCGAGGTACTTTAGATTGACACACAAGGAACGATCTGTTCCGCAGTGTGCGACCAAATCATCATGCCCTTAGTGGAAGTACTTGAGCTACGTACGTACTGTTAGGTGTACGCAAAAATGCCATCTTCTCTTTCCTCCGTGTAAGTATTCATTCCAGCTCCATGGTACAAATTAAAACATCGAAAGAGACATCCATTGTTTCGTTGTAATTCCACCAAGCTTTCTCCTACAAAATTTTCTCTCGCAGCGACAAAACCAAATCGAACTATCATTTTTCACGGAATTAAATAGTACGAGGAGAATATCCTTCCATGCAGCTTACTTTTGCTCAAATTGTATTTTCATAATTTGAGAGAATCGTTGTCATGTAGGGAATCCCTTGTTCAGTCGTTCATCACATTTGATATTTGCATTTTTGGATATACTACATATTATATTTCTTTACATGTCGTCTGACACGGCCGTCCTATGTAAAGTCATTTTAAACCTAATCTAATTCAAAACTTTTTTTTTTTTCATTTTCACTCACTCTTAACTTGGTCAGGAAGCTGTTCATTCATCATTCGTCACCATTAGCGTAGAAGATATAACTGTGACATGTTCAAGACTTTTAAATTCTTCCTCGGAGAGTTTATTTTGCACTGAGACAAAAAAGACCAATCACACATGTGTATCCCTTTTTCTTTCGAATTCTAAGTAACTTGAACGATGTACTGTTACTTTTGTTAGTTAAAATCGTGTACTTGATTGTTATTCATTTTTCTTATTTTACTTTTGACAAAATACTCGATGGAATACTCCAATTTCTTTGGGAGTAACCCTTGCGCCGCCCTTGCATTACATCCAATTATACATTAATGGAATCTACTACTAAAAATAACGGACATTCTCATTTATTCGATTTGATCCGACATTTTGTTCTCGAGTTATGATTATTTTTGCATTTTTCCGACAATTTTTTAGGGTTGTCATAGCGCCGAAAGGAAGCATTTGTACATCCATGTTGGTCCATACTTTTCGTCTTATCTCGATGTCAGGAATCACCTCCCGACGTTTATTACATTATTTTTAAGTTACATCCTGTACATAACTGCGCAGATCAATGAAACTTCTTGTTCTGACCAAATTAATCACGACCAATATTTACAAAACATTCCCAATTACATAATGAATAATCCCTTTCTCCAACGAAAACAAAAATATTCTCCCATATAAATCAGTGGGCTAAATAAGAAAGATCCTGTAAGTATTCAACATTACTAAGTTAAGAAGAAAACGCACGAAATGTAAATCAATGGAAAATTCTACATGCTGAGAAGTGAGAAAATCCTCACCTGTGTATGGAATTACATTCAAGGATCCACGCGATTCAGATCATTTTAAGAACTTACATATGGAAAAGAAGCAGTGGTCAAAGTGAAAATAAATTACTGTTGGTATATTATGTGCATGATATACTTCAATATAGTAGAGTCAATTTTAAATTCTGAGAACTGGCATGATTTTTGGTACCTTAACTTATAACCAGTATGCTATACTGGTTCATACTGTTTCAATTCGATCACTGGAAAGAAGACACAACAGTGCTGCTTCAGTGACTGTAAAACATTGACAAACTACAAACATCCTTGGTGTTTTGTATTTTGTTGGACTAAAAATCTAGAGTTGTCAAATTAAGGAGTCCTCAACGAAATGGAAACTTTCTAAACATTTAAACAAAGAATCAATATGAAAACTACTGTTAACATGGCAATTGAAGCTGTACCTGCTATCGTACTTCGCCTGCAAAGAAGAAGAGTGGTTTAATGTAAATATTGCTGTATACAAACTAAATAAACAGACACTTCTTTTTGAAATTATTGGCCGAAGGAATTTGTGACTTGTCGAAAATCATTATGTAATTTAATCTGGGTTGCCCACCTCTCCTTTGTCCCAGACGCAACCCCGTAAATTCATCTAATTTCTTTATAAAAGCATTACCTACTTTTAAACTTAGTCAGTGGTTCTAATTAAATATACCGTAATTTTTATTTATATTTTATTGGTCACAGTTATATTACATATTTTGTCAACACAATAGAAAGGTACATCTTTACAAATAAAATGTTTCAGTTAAGCTACAGATACACAAAACATAGTTAACACACGTTTCATATATTAGCACTGTTAATACTAGAATAGGTAAATACCAAAGTTGTAGAAATGCACGCGTGAACCTAGCGTTTAGTTATACTTAGGCTGTTAAAAACTAATCTAACCTCAAGCTTGAAATCAAAATAAACCCGCTGAACTCATATGAGTAGCACCTATTACTCATATCATTACTATTGGAACTCATATCATTACTATTGGAAAAATTATAAATAAACTAGTGTATAAAATATTAATAGTAATGATGTAATGCATATACGAGGAGAGACCAGAAAGTTCTTCCCCTCACCATGATACAGATGTTGCTAATAATGTAAAAGTTTGCACAACGATATGTTGGGATATATATATATATATATATATATATATATATATATATATATATATATATATATATATATATATATAAAGTGCTAATTTATGTCTACAGGTCGCGTTTAATTGATGTTGCAGCTGGAAAGCTAAACGGCGGCAGTATGAAGACAAAATGGAATCCCGAACTGTGATTAGATTCCTCCATCTTCAAGGAAAATACCCACGAATGATACATGAAGAGACGGCTGCAGTGGATGATGGGAGATGCCTATCTTATGACAGTGAAATGTTGAAAAAGCAGTCTCGCAAGTCCATAGGATGACCAAGATAAGGTTATTCCTTAGCAGCTACAGTCACAAGCGTTAGATAGGATGTGAACATTAGTAGGAAGTCAGTTCACACCATATTACTTGCCATTCTGCATGGAGCAAATTGACAACATTGTGGGTTCCTTGATTGTTTACATCTTTCCAAAAATAGCAATCTATATACAAAGAAATTTAGACCTATATCACAAGAAATATTTTGTAAGCAAACAAAGGCTTTTGTAAACATGTTTGTAACTATGGATGAATGCCGGTTGTATCTGTATGATCCTGAAATCAACGAAATGAGTAAAACATAAAAATATACTTCATTCTTTATCCTCAAAAAGTCAAAGTGCAGCATTCACTCAGCAAGATCACGTTGTTCGTGTTTTGGGATAATAAAGGTATGAGCATGTCTGACTACTGAAAATGGGCTACATTAACGGAACCCGCTGCAGAAGTTACGGGATTTTATGAAAGCAAAGATGCGTGGTTGGCTCTCTAAAAGTGTGTCGCTGCTATCAAACAATGCAACGACATATCGAGCACCAGTAACTTCTGTGGCTATGAACCTTTTTCCGACCCATCATAGTCATATGATCTGACTCTATCCGAATATTTTCTCTTCTCACATAAGAAACATTTGCAGGGTAGGCGATTAGCGGATAACAAGATCAGTAATGCGGTGAAAATCTGGTGTACCTCAAGTCTGCAAACTATGCACATTGTGTTAAGAACTGGTTCATGGGATGTGACAAATGCAAGGCAATATGTGCTGAATGTGTAGAGAAGAACGCGTCCTTGGATCAAGTGGCAGACCCGTAATTCATCTCTGTCGTGCTGAGGGTAGGAACTTTGGCCTTCAGTCATAGGTATATCAAAATTCAAATATCCACTGTTTACAATCGACGACCAGCTGCATTCACAAGATAATAAATAATTAATTAAAAATGAAATGTAAAAGACAAAGTTCTCTGTAAGCAAAATTTCAACATATAGGGAGTATTAAACATGCGAGAATACTGTAGATACTTCTTGAAATATAAACTGTCTTCAGCCAGAGGTGAGTGGGCAGAAAGAAGGATTTTTTATCTACTGTGTGCAAATTGTTTGACACGTTGATATGGGTTTAGTCCGTACCAGCGTTTGCAAAAAAAATTGCGGAACGTAACGCAATGCGAAGCCATAAAAATCAGTTATAACTGGTATGTCTACTATCGCAAACTAAAAGTCAAATTTTGCGTTCCATTGACGTATACTGTTACGGAACGGAACCTATGATCGAGCTTTCTTAATGTTGTCCAGATGCTCCGTGGTAGATCTCCCGTATCCGATTCTTCCCTCAGCTTTTATTTCTAGCAGTTTGTCTTTCTGAGTGAAAACCATGCTTTTATATATATATCTCTCTCTCTATCTATCTATCTATCTATCTATCTATCTATCTATCTATCTATATATATATATATATATATATATATATATATATAAAAATCGTATTCAATGTGCGTAAGTTTTCGTTAGGTTTTTGAAAATATATTTTGCTACTTCTTTGTGTTCTTCTACTGGTGTATTCTTCTTCAGTACTACATCTTGAAACCTCTTAATTTTATTCATTTCTTCGCAGTGTCCATGTTTCTGATTCATTCATTGCTATACAACTTTTAATGAACGTTTTTCATACTATTATCGATACGGCCTTTTCATGCATGTGATAGAAAGCTTGACGATGTGGCCCATTTGTTCCTAATTCTTTCATTAGTTCAACTAGTATATTATGTAGTCCTGGAACTTTAATTTGCTTAACCTTTTGTCATGCTTCTCAAATTTTCGGCTTGGAAACCTTAATTGTTGCACTACCTAATTTTCGTCTTCCACAAAGGTAGAAAATAATTTTTATGCATCAAGTGACACATATCGTCATGGGAATAAAGCTCTTAAGTCAGGACATATTGCAAGAACAGATTATGATCGACTGTGAAATCAATATTGGCTGGGTACCGATAATTAACCTGAAACTTCTTCATAGAATGTGATGTAACGAAGTAAAGAAGCTGTGTGCAGTATCATGGATAGTTGTGGACAGAAGTTGGAGAAAAGAGTATTTGCATTTTCTGTTTTTCTAATCTAAATTCTTTAACTTTTCCAAAGAGTGGCGAAAGGAAATTTTTAAGGTGTAAAGTTAAAATGGCAAGGAAAATAAATGGGAAATTTTCGTTGTGCAACTATAGTGAAGAAAAAAATCAGGGATTAGATGTAAAAACTGATAAAAAAAACTAATATAAGAATAGCACAATCAATAAGCATTTGAATAGTAGACAGTTAATAGTTTGATTTCCAAATACGTTATAAACACTACCTTATTATTTCATTTTCTTCCTTTTAAGATGTACATCCGTGTAAGTTACTTTCCATTAAAACTAATATTTAAGAACAAGATTATGTTCATATAAATGCCAAATTTCAAGTACAAATATGAATTGAAGTGTCATAGATCCACTATTAGAGCTTTTGGATGCTATTCGGCAGTGATAGTGTTAAAAGTTTTGAAGAGATTAAAGTTTCTTTTAATTTTAGAGTGGTTTATTGAAGATGTTTTGTCTTCTACATATAGCTTTTCTTGCTTTCAGGTTCGCATCGGAAACTATTGCATCAAATCGTGACTCTCAAAGTTACAGAAGTGCTGGCGGAAATTTTTCAGTTCACTCTCGCCGAATACGTGCCAAAACAGTCACACTGCATAGTAACTATAACGTCAATGAGATAAATTCCTCAGATATTAAATCAATTAGCCCTATTGGTATGGAAACAGTGGAAGATGATAATCAAAAGCATGTGTGCACTATATGTGGAAATAATTTTGGAAGTGCTTACGATCTGACGAAACACTACAGTGCACATAGTGATTCACGCTTCGCTTGTGTAATTTGCAACAAAACCTTTAGTATTAAGACGAATCTTAATAGACATTATGGTGAGGTTCATGGTAGTGACAAACGATTTTCTTGCCAATTCTGCGTTTCTCAGTTCCGTAGAAGATCACACCTCAAACGACATCATATTTCGAGACATCCTGATATACCTTTCTTCTAGAATTACTTTTCAAATAGTTATAACAATTAGTGATATATATATTAAAATCAAGAGTTATGAAAAACCCAATTCAATGTGTTTTACTGGACAAAATTGGGTTTCATTGGGTAAAATGGAGTTTTACTATTCTTATATTTTGCACGTACATTTAAAAGCCGTATTTCTATTTAAAATACCATTTAAACATTCATGTTCTATTATGCACATGGAAGTATGGAATTTCCTTGTCACACAAAGAAATCCGTTAAAGTCCATTCGTATTTTGTGGGACACACTTTTACACCATTAACACTCGCTTATATTTCATTTCTAGAAAGGAAGTATTCTACTTTGTAGAGAAACAATGAGATGCTTAATTTATATATTATAGAATAAGAATAAAGTCCCCCTATTACACCCAGGATTCAAATCTCTGGGCCAGCCGTTCTGACTGAAAATTCATTTAGTTTCCCTGAAAACATGCCAGGCAAATGTTTGGTTAGTACCTGAAGGTCAGGAGCCTGAGATGAACAAAGTCGCTTAAAAAGAAAATAAAGTTCGCTGTTTGGAAAAATTGAAATGTTTGATTTTTTAAATAAAAACCTTACTTCCAGTTGCCAATTTGCTTGCTTTTAATAAGATTTTACGGTTAAAGGACCTTCCTAACATATGATAATCGTACTATACGTCACATACTTCACCAAGTACGCAAGAACCAGTAGTTTATCGATGTCCTTTTTAACTCATTGTCAGATCTTTTTCGTCGTTTTTATGTGTGTAATTATGCAAGTCTAGTGTTGTGTAAATAGATGTAAATTTTAAGGTTTTTTTTTTTTTTTTTTTTTTTTTTTTTTTTTTTTTTTTTTGTTAATTGAAGTATTATAGTGTCTTTGATTCAAATTATGGTATTTAAAGAAAGATCTGAGTTTTGCATTTGTAACAGAAGATTTCGTTTGCTTTTTAATGCAACTCGATTTCGTTTGTATGTGTATAATTATCCAAATGTAAGTTGGGAAAATAGAAGTATATCCTTGTTAATTTCCTTTTTTAAGTGATAAGTTTTCGATTTGCGATTGATTGACACATGCATATTATTTGTACTAATACGCGAGTATTGTACTAAAAAAGCAAAAGGAGTGTAGTCTCATTCTATTTTGTTCCAGATTACAGTTGAACACCGTTAGAGCAAATTTATATGCATAAATGATACATTCATTATGCGTGATTCCCGAGCATTTTTTAAAAATGTTGTTCTATTCTGGAGATCTTATCTTTGATCAATACATATTTTAACTTGAAATAGAAAAACAAAACACTGAACAAAGCAACATTTATTTTAAAATAATAACTGTGTGACAGTTTCGTCAACCAACTGAACATATTAGCTTCATCATACACTCTCCAGGCAATCACATTTTAAATTAATTCTAAAACGACGTTTACTGAGAAACATGATTGAAGGAACTAAGGTGCTATCCTATTTTACGGAATCGTAGATCTGTAAAACTTACAGGAGAATTATCAAATGTTACTCCAAAAGAAAAATGTAGACCCTATAAGTAATCAAAATAAATGGTGATCTGTATGGCGTCCCTAACAACATTAAAAAAAAAAAAAAAAAAAAAAAAACGTAATTCAAAGGGTATGCTTCTTTCCATTAATAGTCCATAAGGAAGTCATGATACCATGATTTGTATGTGAATGCGGTATGTTATCATGTTATCATCCGTAAAGACAAAATTGTTCGACACGTAAGGCATCTACTAACATGAGAAATACAGTGTTTCCACTATCCTTGCTTACACGCATACCCACTGTTGATGACGCGCTTGTTCCTTACGGACGCACCTCTTCATGGCTCACTAGTTTCGTCCTGATCTGACTCGGTTAGATACACTTTTTGCTTTCAGAGCTCACCTACCAACAAGTTGGTTTGTGTTTTTTGCTCTGTCGTTTTTATGAGATTTCTCCAGACACTATATTTAAACACATAACAATTTAAGCGCTCCTTAGTGAATTTGCACCCAGGATTTTAGGAATGCATATCTTCACGTGAGTTAAAAGTTACAAGGTATTAGGTGTCGACTTCCTGATGAAATAAGTACAATAATAATTAATTCAAGTATGATTCCATAAAATAGGATAGCACAGAAAGTAATTATAATCATACCTGAATAAAATTCTTTTCATATGTTTTTAAGCCTATATCTCAAGTGCTTCTAGTGGACACTTTTCTTCAGTGCTTAGGCTTCAGACTTTCTTCTATGTAGGTCTTCACAATTTTTGTAACTACAGTGGTATATATATGTCGTATGCATATAATTATGTTGTATACGAGACATATTGGAGGTTTAAAAATTCAATCCTTATAAAGTAAATTATACTTTTTGCCCTACAAAATGAATTATTTGTTATTATTACTAAACTTGCAAATAGCTATTACCAAAATTACCATTTATTGATTTCAAAATAAGTGAGATACCTCTAAATATGCAGTTGCTGTTCATTAAAAAAAAAAAAAAAAAAGTTATTAACAACAACCTGAATTAGGCTCTGCATTTCACTTTCTTTCTTTGTGATTGACTCATTGAAATTGGACTTAAGGGCCACTGAACATTCACCAGCATCGTTGACAACCTTAAGTGACTCGACGATTCGTTTCTCCTTTAGGAATTTGTCCGAGTTACTCCAGTGCTCGGGATCACATTGGAACATGAAATTGATGTCAACTCGAAGAGAACGTAAGGCGCAAAGAGAGGCTGAATTAATCAAATCATGAAGATTCTTTGTTTCTAAGTCGTGGCAGTCTGTGAGTTTTATGCCTCTTGAACTCCAATCTTCTTCACAAGCCTTAAGACGATTTATAATATTCCGCTTGTCCTCGAAAGATAACTTCTCAGAGAACAGAGAGAGTGGAACTTACTCTGCTTCAAGATACCACAAGTGAGTTTGAAACTTGTTCGTTGCAGATTCAGACACAGATTTATTCACTATGGCTTATTGTTTGATCTGCTTGAACAGAAGTAAGTCGTTGATAGGGGCATCACATGTCTTGGGACACGAAATCCATGCTTTCACGTATATGAGACTTGCAAATAAACACACTTCCCGCAGATTTTTATCCTCTTTGACTATAAGCTTAAACATTTCGCGGAAAATTTATATCTTGAAGCAGCATATTACCTTTCCCATCCAACGAGCCATATGGTAAGCACCTGGTACTTGAAACGGTACTTATTTGGAAATTCACCAAGTATCAACAGGCAAAGCTCTATCATTTCTTTATAGTCATCACAGGGAACATAGTTATTATCTTTCTTATGTATAAGACAATTTTGTAGAAACATAACTTCATTTTTCAGTGTTCGTACATATGGCATGGAAAGGCGTTCGTCTTCCAGCGCCTTAAAATTATAATGCTTAAGGTTTGGTCAAAACTACTGGAAACGTTGAAACAATGGAATATTCGGACCTCTAGTATGTTCTTCAAAATTGTGGGAGGTGCATAATTAATTAGGTGAAATTTATCCGTATTTTAAACTATACCAATCATAAATATAACTCCGTTTCTCTTTCAGTCGTGGATTTATATGTCATATATTTATGCCTACACTAGAAACGCCATTTCAGGCACGTAGCCAAGGGGGGGGGGGGTATGGACCTCCTTCGAAACCAAAAAATGGAAAAATTAAGGAAGGATTAAACGAAAAGAAACGAGAAAAAGAAGAATCAGCGTTAAAAATAAAAAGCTACAGCAAGCATTTGGTTAGTCTTTCGTATGAGCAGCTTTGTGTGGAGGAAACGGGGGAGGGGGGGGGGGAGTTAAAATCGATATTGTTGTAACGAGGTTATTTCATGACACGGACCCCTTCTCCCTCTATTACGAAATCCTGGCCACTTTAAATGTTGTTTTTGGATGAAATTCACAAGCATTGCACAAAACAACGAAAAGGTTTATCACCGCTTAAATGCGAATACGTTCAATATTTCAAATAACAGGTATGAAGCATAATTGAAGGCTTTACCATTCTATGTTGGACCACCCTAATATATATATATTAGTGCAATAACTAAATTATACTATATAACTAAATAAATAAATATAAGGAACAGGTTTGATTCAGTTGTTAGTACACTAACCGAATTATACTATATTGAAAATAAAACTATATACACAAACCACTGTAGAGATAAGAACTATTTGAAGACTTGCGTAGAAGACAGTGTTAAAGCTAAGGAAGTATATTTTTGAAGGTGGTATTTTTAAAATTTTATTATTAGCTTTTTATTGGATTTTAACCTTTCCCTCCACAAAAAAGGGTATTTTTGGCCTAAGGGAAATTCCAACAACGCTGATTAAATTGAAACAAGTTTAAAAATTTAATTTAAAAAAAAAATAGAATAAAAAATGTTTAAAATTTAGATTTTATATACTAAAAACTATTTTGAATTTCAATCATGTAAGTTAGAGGAAGTGTATTAATTTCTATTCTTTGTAATTAAATTGTACATATATATATTTTTTAAAAATACAGTGTGGTTTAATAATGAGTACGGTTTTTGATTCTTTTCAGTTTCCTTAATCTGCATTCATTGACAAAAACAAAGTACCTAGAAAGATTGAAGGAAATGAAATGAAACTTCACGGGTCATACAACTTTATTGTAATGATTACAGTATTAGATAAATCCGACAACGGATTTGGCTGTACAAGTGTAACAGGTGTTGCATATCGGTAAGTTGTAGCACCTCCTTAGGCACGAATATATGCGTTAAAGCGCCTTGGAAGTGAATCATAAAGTTGTCGTGTCGTGGGCTGAGACAAGTCAATCTATAGCTTCTGTAACTGCGCCTTGAGATCTTGCAGATGTGCAGTAACATTGAGTTGGCGTCTGAGCAGGTCTTAAACCTTGCTGGCTACGGAAGAACTTAAACATGACGTAGACAGTCCATAGACACATGTGCCGTGTGTGGCCGAGCGTTGTCTTGTATAAAGATTGTTTCAGCGTGCTCTCGAGGTGAGGTAACACATACGGATGCAGAATTTCGCCCACATCACTGTGCAGTCAAGCTGCCGCGAATTACTGCGCCTTTAATGGAAAAGTTCAGAATTTCTTGAATATAGCCAGGTTTGGCTTGGCCCATGAATATCAGAACAGCGAAAGAATCATTGAAGCGACTGCGAAACCAATCATCAATATACCAATACGATAATTATCAAAATTTTTATGTGTCTCTGTTGAGATCAAAAGGTGAAGTAGACTGAATTGTTTTGCTTTCATAGTGTTACACATTCTTGGCTCCAAGAAGGAGAGGGCCACTTATTAGTGTAGCCAGGAATCCCGAGAAGAGAAGGTCCCGTAAAACCAACTGGGGAGACCCTATACATAAGAAAAAACACAATAATACACTGAGCAAGGCTATGTGATATATGTAACAAAACACACAATCACGTAACAGTTTCGACACAATAACCGTGCCTTCATCAGATTTTCACTCCTTCTGGCTGTTTAGGAGTTAGCCACCTTTTATATACTCTCCGGAGATCAACTTTTAATTAGGCTCCGCCCCTTAGTTGAAAAGTAACACTTGTGTGGCTTTCACTTTCACTTTCTGGCTGCACACGTGTTCAATTAAAAGTTTACTTTTTTTCGCTGGATATATTCTGCCTTTAATTATCATTATTTTTCTTATTAGTTTGTTCTTGTTAGTTTCCAAATGAAGAACATAAGAAAAGTGATTTTAAGAAGTCCTGGACACAACCAAGGAGAACTGATACAACGAAGAGGATAGGGTGACAACATAGCAAGAGAGAGGAAGAAGACAAGAACAAAAAAATGGTTTGGAATAGAAAGCCTAGGCAAAGAAACAGAGAAGATAAAGAGAATGCTTCGTTAAGCAGGAATAAGGACGTACAGGAAAGGATGAAGCAGAATAATTGAACTGGTCAGGAAAACCAAGAGAAAAACAATAGCGGACAAAGACGAAAAGGGGGTAATATATAGAGTAGGATGCGCAGTGTAACAAAATTTACAAAGGAGAAACAAAGAAGAAGATAAAGGATAAAACAGCACAAGGATGATGTAAGATTGAAAAGGGATAACAATGCGATATATAAACATCAGAAAGAGACAAACCACAGAACAGGGTGGACAGGAGCAGAGGTCATAGAAGCAGAGAAGAGAACTTTGGTAAGAAAATGGAAAGAAGCCAGGAAGATTATGAAGGCATGAGACAAGGTGATGAATTGGAATGCAGGATTCTCGATAAATAAAGAGTGGGAGAAGATTCTCCTTAAAGAAGAAAAATTAAAAGGAAGAAGAAAGAAAGAGAACACACTAATAAGAAAAATAAGGATAATTAAAGGCAGAATGTATCCAGCGAAAAAAGTAAACTTTTAATTGGACACGTGTGCAGCTAAAAAGTGAAAGTGAAAACCACACAAGTGTTACTTTTAATGAAGGGGCGGAGCCTAATTAAAAGTTGATCTCCAGAGAGTATATAAGAGGTAACCAACTCCCAAACAGCCAGAAGGAGTGGAAGTCAGATGAAGACACAGTTATTGTGTTGAAACTGTTATGTAATCGTGTTTTGTTACATATATCACATAGCCTTGCTCAGTGTATTACTGTGTTTTAGTACAAAATGGAAACAAGACCTGATAGAATAGTTATAAGAAAAAAACACTTCAAGGAGACCCGTTTTTGTGGCTTTTTGTAAGATTATCAATCTTCAGCTGTTACAACTTCAAAGTATCTCGTTGATTGGGGTCTCTAAATACTCTTTTGCATCGGAACCCTAAAGAGATTTTTTTTTTCAGTACTGCGTGTGCATAGGTTTGCACGGTGTTCTTCATTTCCTTCCAATTTCTTAATTTCACTATTTCGATCATTATCTTTAATCCTCTCTCTCCCTTAGTCTCAGTTCACAATCGTCAAACGTTGAACTAGAAACAAGAAAATTTTATTGTGATTCATTGATGATATAAACTTGGAATTCATGGGAAATCAATTAGGATCATGATTATGATACAGTATGTGTTCGTAATGTGAACATGTGTGTGTCCTGTGTCAGGTTATTTTAATTCTTTTGCTAAGCGTGGTAATACTAATGGTCCCCTCAAAATTTTAGTGGCTCCGTCACTGCCCCTTTAAAAATAATCCTAGCTACACTACGGTTTCTGCCTCACATAATCGGTCGGAACATGATGCATTAATTGTCCCTAGGTTTAAAGGTGGATGTTTCATGTTATGTGCAAAAATTGCAAGTCCGTATTCTTCTCTATTCTTTGCTTAGAAGAAGTTATTGCATAATACAAAAAAATCAACTTGTTTTGCTCGTCGTAATTCTTTTGTGTCACTTTGTTTATTTGCAGGTGTTCAAGTAGATGTTCTACAGTCGTATCACTTTCTCTTGAGAAACTATGCGGTAAAAAACAATTAATTTGCCCCTCTAACGAAGAGGAAAATATTAGTATTGGTAGTCCTATATCATCAGATAATTTACAAAATATTGAGAAGAAACGCAAAATATATGTTTGTAACGTTTGTGATAAAGCTTTTGTTGTACCAAGTAAACTTAAGAGACACAAGATATCTCATACTGGAGAGAAACCTTTTGTCTGTACGGTCTGTGGTAAAAGATTTGGACAACATTGTCATCTTAAAAGACATATATTATACGGTGTTCATTGAATTTTTTTTATTTTGTTCAACAAAAATATTCGAAACTATTTTAGATTTCTAGGAGTAATATTAAAAATATACTTAAGATTTTAACCATATTGAAATCTTAAGAGAACGTCTAATATGTTTAAAATGTCCAGAATCATAGATAAGGATATAATACTTCAAAGCAGCAAATAGGTTAGAAAATTTTAAGTGTCTGTCAATCTACAAGACTTACAAAAATGACATGAGAAATATTTTGTAGATAAAAGAAGAACGAAATTGAAGTTCGTATTATGGTCAACTAAATACAATGGCAAAGGAAACAAAATCTCGTAAGTAACTTTTACTTTCGCAAAACATAATCTATACCCCTTATTATTTAGATCAAGGTGTATTTTATCAGCAGTTACATCATTTGTCTAAACTCAAAAATCTTTCATGACAAACAATTGGTATTTTTTTTCTTTTTATCCCTACATATGTATGTGTTAATTATGTAACATTTATCGCCCAACATCTTCCTCATATCTTGAATAAATACAAAGATTTTAAGTATCGTGTACCCAGCAATCTAGTGGACGCTTCAACCGAGAATGTCTTGTTTCCATGATACACTGAGATATCTCTTCGTCATTTCTTTCATTCTTTCTCATTACGTTTCGTTCCTGATCTTCTGTTAATTCTTGAGCTTCACTAGATAATGAACATTCGTTTAGGTATTTCTATTCAGTTAATGTACTCGCATTAGTTTTTCTCAGGGCAACATTTTGACTATTCTGTTCTTTCTCTATTCTCTTCTGCCAGTCTCTTTACTTATCAAACCACTTCACCTGCTGCCTATGAAATGTATGGTTCCTCACGCATTTGTACCAAGTAAAAGTATCGTCAGATCATTCTGACGAAAATACCTTTAACAAATTTAGGAGTAGCTGCTTCATTATATTTCACTACACTTGTCCTTATACCAATGTACAAGGAATCTCTTTCTATATATCCTCTATCGGCCTTCCAGAAAACGTGTAGGTAACGTTGTAGTAAACATTAAACCAGGACGAGGTTTAAAAATGAAAACTCTCTGTCCACAAGATTTGTCTTTGAAATAAGGTAGCGCTCCCTGCAAGTTTATGAATAGCGGGTGTGCGTTTGGTTCATGTGGTCCCTGGTATGATTCCTTGTAAGAGAACACACAAAAAATATTTTCACAATCATTCACTTTCATTAATCATCCGTCTTCTTTAGCCTAAGGAGCATAACCATAGGACGTTATACTTAAACCCAAAACAAAGGGTATGTAAAAGGGTTGATAAAACAACGTTTTGTCTATTCTTTGAGAATTCTCTGAAGTATCTTTTATGCTAAATTCTCTTTATGCTCAGCATCGTTTTTCCGCTTAGCCATTGCTCAGACGCTAATTTGGTGGAGGGGGAAATTTGTTTAATTCGTTTCTCCATACAGTACTGTTTAAAAGTGTTGCTACACAAAGGTCGACCACTATCAGAGACCAACGTTGAAGGATACCCTTGCAATTGGAAGAAGTCCTCCAATTCATGAATAGTGTGAACTGCATTCTTGCTGTCCACGTACCATGCTTTAATGTATCTGGAAAAAATATCAACTATTAACAAAACAATCAAATTAAGATAGAAAAATGATAAACGTGTGTCTGCTGCATTGAACCCTCAGATGCAGTCCAAGTCTCACATATTCTTGACTGGAGAAGAGGCTATAAACGTTGGTCCTGGAATTGAGTTCCTATCCGGGCATTGGCCATCTAATGAACAATTATATATCGAAGGTTCCACATTCGTTCCAGTCTTTTGGCATTCAATGTTTTATTACTGATAAAAACATTATAAAATAAATTATTCTTTCCTTGTCGATATCTCTCTGACAGTTGTTAAGCTAAAACATATATATACAAGACTGACCAAAATTCAGTATATCGTCATTTATACATAATGAAAACATAAAACACTACCTATATTAAACATTTATTGTTGTTATTCACGTTGATATCTAAAGTCGAACGCTTTACATTTGCACAAAATCATAATTATTCAACACTAGTAATAAATAAATAATATGCATATTGAATATCAAATATTTACTTTTGCCCTTGCTTGCATTAATTATTCATTTCTCACGGTACTATAGCAACAAAGTTGCACCTTTATTACGCACTGGGGAAGTTTTGAGAGGGATAACGAAATAAAATAATTTCGTGGATAATCATCGTAGACGAAATGTCCATCGCCGATCACTGCTTATATCAGACACCAATAAAAAGATACTGAATTACAGCTTTGAGTATAACGTTATAGATGTATAACGTATAGATGAGATCTCTTTCAGTTAGTGTCTGATAAAGATAACGGTAAGTTGTCGGAACCATTACACTGTATTTTAGTTGTAATAAATAAGTGTATGTACTCCGGTCAGAAGTATTAATTATTCCTCTGTAAGGAACTTAAAATGCCGGTCCTACAGAAATTTCAAAAGCTTACACACTGTGAATGTATAGCTGCCAAAGCTCTCCTTTCTAAATGTGCATAATTTGGCTCGACTATAGATAAAAGTCGCTGACACACAAGTTACTGTTGTCAGTTTGTCATGGACCTCGTTAAAAGTTATTGCACTAACTCCACAAAGAGAAGCGCCAGTCATTAGTACGACTAGGTTGATTGCAGAATCTCAGTTCTACTAATAAGCTTTTTACTCTCACTAAACTTTTCAGCTCACTTCCACCTAATCTCTTCCTTCAATAAATTAAACAAGGAAGGAACGCGCAATGAAGGGCGAGGCAATTTTTTATGATAAAAATTGACCACTCTCCAAAAATATATATCTACTTTATTAGTAGGTGCAGTATCACGTATGATTGGTTTAAATTTTATCTGGCAATATCTTAGACCCTTCGATGTGATAGTCTAAGAGTCAATAGTGGCTTGAAAAATGCACCCTTTTCCAAATTCACATAAATATTAAGTTTAAATGTATTCAAAATTAGAGCAGTACGTTCGTAACGTTATAATGATACACCCTAAGTGAGGTCATCTAAATACATGTAACTCCAATGAATGTAGACATTTGATATATAAATTTCTGGAACAACTATGTGTACAGTTAAATTCAAATGGGTGGTGAATATGTTCATAGAATCCCCAGGACATATTTAAAGTTATGTGTTATTGATTCATCCTCTAGCTTAGGCCTAGTTTCCGACGCCAAATATAGTCATAGTGACTTATAAAGATGTACAGGGTACGTGGATTCGCCATGACTAAGAATGGGATAACATACGTGTGCTAAAATAGGTAGGTCGGTTCCTGTAAACCTGAAAAAAGTTAATCCCGTCCTGGTAGAGCAGTATAGCATCAACTATCCGGAAAGCGCAGGCTCTTGTCACTGGGAAAATGTAAGTACACAGAGAGGTATTGCAAACCATTTTCGAACCACTTCAAAACAATTCACACCATAATTCATAGTCATCTGCGGTTGGAGTAGAAAAAATAAGGACGTGTTCAGAAACCCCTAAGAAAACATTGCAGATCGTTGTACGTACTGTCTACAGCTCTACAAGCTCCATCTAGCGAGCGACAACTGGACTGAAAGTACGTTTCCACACTGGGAAAAGTATATATGCACC
Source organism: Thermobia domestica (assembly GCF_964235325.1). Lineage (NCBI taxonomy): Eukaryota > Metazoa > Arthropoda > Insecta > Zygentoma > Lepismatidae > Thermobia > Thermobia domestica. The sequence continues at coordinate 70,552,716 of NC_137456.1, forward strand.
TCAATGACTATAACAGACCGCATGCAATTTTGTACAGAGTGGTATTAAAATCTTTCAAAAATCCTACTGTAAATGTAGGGAAGACTTAAGCAAACCTTGCTGGTTTCTTTTGCGCCGTGTCGCTGAAAACAAGTCAAAGTTAATTCTAATTATATTATCAGATCGCTTTTGTGACTATATGGTTATTCGAAGGGGCGGGACCTCGGGTTAGATTCTCGACGGGAACTCATATGTTTTGGACCCCATGTTAAATTTACGTCCCATATAGACTTGCTGCTAAAAGGAACACGAAACTAATATTCAATCTAATCAAATTATTATGAGACTAACGTATTGACACCAATTTATCATCATGACATTCCTTATCTCTATAGGAAGGAGATAAATCAGGTCCAAGACATCCACCTATACCCTCTTATTCGATAGTTTTCGTCCTTCAATAAATGACAGAAGAAACCGGTATCAGTGCTATTCCCTTCACCCATATTCCAGTAAAATCTCTGGATATCTCATTGATAGACTATTACACCTTCAATCGTCTCAAATGGAACTTTGCACATCAGAGACACCGCACCATTGAAGACTTGTAGAAAGTCTGTGAAGAGGAATAGTTCAGACTATGTGTGTAAGCTGCATGCCATCCACCTCTAATGGAAACTTCGATGACGGACGATAGCTAGCAAGCAAGGCCAACAAATACATCATCATCAGTAGTGGTGTCATAGAATTTCCTGAGGTAGGTTTATCTCAAAATTGTAAACATAGTTCGGAAATAACCTCTGTATATCTGTCAATTGAAATACATATTAACAGAAAATCCAAAATCTTGGAGAGGGATATTTCCATGCTGTTTCAAGTATTAATTATTTGGATCTGATGTCCGTTGGCATAATTAAATGACATCTGAGCTTGCTGAACATTTTTCACTTTGTGTGCAAGTGCTTCTTTGCGTTTTAGAAGTATTGGAGTGAAAGTATCATTTTCAAACATTGTTCCATGTTCAAATATGATTTGTTAAATTTATGTATATATGTGATGTGAACTTTAAAAATAAAAATCAATATATTGTAATTTTATCAAGATCTTTATTTTACGCACGTAAATTTGTTAATTGTGTTTCCTCTATCCGCTTGTTAAATCGTCCAAACAAGCCAAAATAAAAAGAAATAGCATTATGTCTACAAATATAAATTATGTTGATTGTCTGCATTGTATAACTTGTGTCATACGTAACTGTATATGTAACAAATCGAAAAAAAAAAGTTACTTTATGCTAATAAATGTACGTGGATAGTCCCAGAAGTACCCGACCTGACGTATAGATGGCAGTTTTTGTTTGAGAAATATTACCGTGGTCGAAACTACCCATTTATAAAGCTTAAGTTTGAAGTTTGAAGATGCTACGTTGTTTAGTATTTGTTTGGCAGCCATTAATAGTGAATGCTTTCAGTGAGTTTGTAAACATGGATAAAGTGTGTCATCGTTATGCGATACAGTACTTTTATTTGAAAGTCTCAGTCCAAGCAATATCAAAGTCGAGCTAGATTCTACTCTGGGGGAGTCTATTACTTGTTTTACTAAAGTAAAATATTTGGTGGAAGAGTTTAAACGAGGCCGTAGAATTGCAAAGACAAACATCACAGTAGTCAACCAAATGAGGTGACCATGCCAATATGGTGAAGAAAATATACAAAATGGTATTAGATGACTGTCGACAGAAAATGTGTGAGGTAGCAGACATGGTAGGCGTTTCAAAAAAGTGTTGTACACCGCATTTACTCCCATTGGAACAGGAACAGCGTCATGACGCCAGTTTTTGGGATCCAAAAGGGATAATTTTCATTGATTATCTTCAAAAAGGAAAAGCAATCAACCGCGAGTATTATGCAAACTTATTGCAGCGTTGGAGTGATGAAATCAAGAAAAATGGCATATTTGCCGAAAAAGAAAGCGTCGTTCCTTGAAGACAATGCACCAGTTCACACATCTGTTATCGTTATGGCCAAAATCAATGGGTTAAATTTCGAAGTGCTATCTTACGGACCCTATTTGCCAGATTTGGCCCCTCGGATTATATTTCTTTCCAGACTTGAATAAATAGCTCGGTGGTAAAAGGTTTGCCAACAATGAAGTAGTGCAGTCTGCGGTGAATGGCTGTTTTGAGGAGCTCGATGGTTGACACTATAAAAAGAGTATCGAAACTTTTGAATTTTTGGTAAAGTGTATCGAGCTAAAAGAAGACTATGTTGAGAAATAAAGATAATTTTTCCTAAAGCTTTTGTGTTTTCTTCGTTAGGTCGGGTACTTTTGAGACTACCCTCCTATTTCTCTCAAACTAATACTTTTCAACATACTTCAAAATTTTAAATTTAAATCGCCACAAGTAATACTTTTGCATGTCCTCAGTACTATCTCTTCCATGGTACATAAACTAAGAGTTCCTAGTTTCGTTCATTCAGTTTCAAATATAGTCACCTTTAACTAGCCTACCAACACCATAGCTTTCTATCCTCATTCCAAGTTCTATCTAGCTAAATACTAAATCCAATAAACTTCGGAAACTTACAAAAACGAAAAACAATCAATTTCCAAGTTCATAAGAGGGAAGTCATCTACATCATTCACAGCAAGTTGGTAATATTATATATAGCTATATAATATTCCTTGCATACAAAAATTCACTACACCGAACACACTTCTTAAATGTTCACTAAAAAATTATTAAACGCAAAAGGAACACATACTTCTATGTCAAGCACTTCATTTCTGAAAAAAAAATCAATGAATAAATTACCGATACGAAATTAATAAAATACAAGTGTTTATGTAACAATAAATATTGTAATATGTAAGCTCTATCTTTATCCGTATTACAATGCCATTAAAGCATGTCGTCATGATGGAGATGCTAGGTAGTATGACTGATGCGGATGTTGATGTTGACAACACGCACACACGAACAAGTACAGTATCTTCATCTATATGATGAAAAATACGCAATAATATATATATATATATATATATATATATATATATATATATATATATATATATATATATATATATAAGGATGAAAAATAGTATCATATTTTTCATCCTACAGATGAAGATACTGTACTTGATCGTTATCGTATTTTCTTTCATACATATTCAGCTGCGTTACGAAAGACTCATGGTAAGCAATATCCTTCCATTTCCTAAGTCTTTCGGAAATTGTGCGGAACAGATAATACTTATACATCAATTTTTGACGTCGTCTCTAAGGATAACGGCTTCACAAATGAAGTATACAAAATTTGATATTCGTCACATCGTTCGAAAGACATGAAACATAAGTAGACGAGTTTTATTTTTGAATTATATAGTTTTCTAAGAGAAGTTCTGGCTAAAACACCGAAATATCCAGTATCCGGTATATGTAAAAAATTAAAAAGTTGTCATTTCCTTGTTGTTCATGAAGGAAAAGGTTTAGTTTACATGGTTCTGGAAGATAAAATAAGGTTTGTTAGTCTTTTTTTGATTTGTTACTATATTTTGCGACCAAGATTTAGTGCATCATTATTTCTTAGACCGGGAGATGTACGGATTGCTTTATTTTGCAGCTTACCAGATATTACTTTATTAACAACTTTCATTTTAACAAGCTCCATTGTGAGATAATTCTATTTGCCGCGTGAATGATTTCCAATGTTCTATACACATCATTTTTTTGCTTTCAGGTATTCTTCTGGTGTTGACACATCGAGTCAAGAATCAATATTTTTTCCGAATGATGCTGCTGATGATTTTGGACGACGGGATTTACCTTATCTAGTATACAAGAGCAATTTTCAGCGTGAGTGTGAGCACGATAGTGAATTGTATTCAGTTGGTGACATACCGGGAAATAGTTCTGTGTCCAGTATGTATCATGGAAACAAAGGAAATTCTAACAGGCATATATGTGATGTATGTGGGAAAGAATTCAGCCAACGCTCTCGATTGGCAAGGCATCAAAAAATGCATAGTGACGAAAGACCATTTCAATGTGTGTTTTGTGAAAAACATTTTCGATATAGCTATCATTTAAGAAGACACTACGTCGAAGTTCATTTGTCTGAAAGACCATTTAAGTGTCAGATATGTAATAACAAATTTCCAAGATTGTACCATCTGAAGCAGCATCACATGTTTAAACATAAAGAAATTCCATTTCCTTAATTTTGTTAGTAAAAAGAATAATTTACTGACAGAACATTAACGTACACAAAATGCACTAATTTATAATAATGGGGCAAATGTTACCTGTGTGGTACGTTGAAATTATACAAAAGAAGGTACTGTTCGTTCAAAGTAAATAATTCTACGTGCAGTTTATCAATTCTCAGAAGGGAATAAGCATACTAATCCACTTAGTTTTGGTTTTTAAGTGCTGAAATAATTCTTTTTCCGTAAACAAGAGGGATAGTTTAAATGTGTAACGGTTCAAGAAGTAATACAGAGAAATAAGCGTTCTGGATAAAGCAAAACTGAAATTTGTAAAATATTGCAGCAAAATACAACTCTAAAACGCACCACACAGGTAACAATTTTTGCTCTTTTTGTTCACTGACAGTTGTTGCAAATGTTAACAGTAGCTCTGCAGACAGAATAAATGTTTCAGTTTACTCTCTTGTCTTGTATTTTTATGATGCCTTTTTACAGACCTTTTCGTTGCCCTGTTCCTGATTTCAGTTTCGAAATGTTCAACTTTCATGGTATCTCTATACCGATACCTTAAATGGTTCATTAAAAATAGAATAATTTATGACAAAAATCCACGTAATAGTGTTTCAAAATCAGTTATGAAGAAAAAGAAATAGTAAAACAAATTGCCAGTTAGTAATATAGTGTGTGTGTACATTTGAAGAAAAAAATTACGTAAACTGTTTTTTCTGGTGTCCATATTTGAGATTTTTCTATCAGTTTCATGAGATGAATACGAGAATTATCCTGTTTTATTATTATTATTATTATTATTATTATTATTATTATTAATGAAGAAAGTGATAAAGATGTAATACATTATCAAAATGTATAAGTAATGATAACAGTTTCATAAATTATATGAATCTTATTAGTTCTAGAATGTATACATTTCAACCTTTTAAAATCATGGTTTTCGAAAAAGTAAATTTGAACTTCCACTTAGCAACCTGATGGTACTGTCCCTACCTTAATTATCTTAAATTTATAGTTTGTACATTAATCTTTGGATTGATTCAGGCTTTCGAGAGAGATCACACGTGTGCTTCCCAAATGAAAAAAAATTCAAGGAACTTTTTTAAAGAAAGTGGAAATCTGGTAACACATTTAAGCGTCACTAGCGGGTTCAGGGTACATACATTACGTGAAAAATACCTCAGAAAATGATACATTCTCTTGGCTCGAGACGTTTTCTAATTATTGAAGTACGGGTAATACGCGTATATTGCGACGGCACTTAGGAATCGTCTACTCGTACCCTAATTATCACAGGTTCATGGTTCGTATATATTTGTCTTCGCCAGATGCAGACATTCGAATGATATCAGACACATGTATAACGATTACTAAATGCGGGAAAAATCCTAAATTTTTTCTATACAAATCCCGGAGTTTTATTTATTTATTTATTTATTTGGATGCCTCTCGCGGGACTCAGTATCAGGAATCTGCACAAAAGGTACTACGAAAAATTCAACACATCCTAAGGCTTAATTGGCCAAGCTTCATTGAAATACGATTGAAGTTATGAATATATACAATTTTTTCGAACAAAGGACTTTTGTTTTGGCAAATACAATTTTGAAGAGAAAGAGACAGAAGCGAGGAAGCATGATACAGAGAGAGTGAGAGTGAGTGAGTGTGAGAGAGAGAGGTTGTTTTCATATGTAAATGGTAGTCCGTAAAATGTTGTACTACTGGGTTGCATAACACGCATTTACAATGAAGTGAAGAACATCTAAATAGCAGCCGAATGACAACACCTTATAACAACTACATGTTAGTCGGCTGATTTTATAAGTATTAACCTCAAAATTCAAATGTCAGTGGTAGAGCGTTCACCACTGGTGCTTGGGGTCCCGGGTTCGATCCCAGCCCCCGCCAAGTGAACTTTGTGGTGGACAAACACCGTGTGCGTGGGTTTTCTCGGGGTTCTCCCGTTTCCTCCCACTTTCTTCATTCCACCATTTCATTCATTACTCATCATCAACGTCTCCTTTAGTCTAAACGGCATAACCGTGGGACGTAAAACTCAAAGATTTCATTTCATTTTTTCAAAATTCAAATGTTTTAGACTTACAAAACTTAAGTTAGTTTGTATCACATGTTTTATTACGAGCAAATACATTCCTTATTATATAAAATGTTAATTAGTTTGTGTTTTTTTTTTTTTTTACAAGGAAACGTAATCGTTAATAAAATTCCTTTTAACTTCCTATTACTTACCCATTTCTGAGATTATTATTACATAGTTTTCTTTATTTGCAGGTATCCAAGTCAGTATTCTTCAAAATCATTCTTATCATGTATTTCATCTAATGCTAAAAATTCGATCAATAATCGGAAACATTATGTATCATCTGAAGGAACTTGTGTCAAAAAACAATCAGTTTCTCTTTGTATTATCGAAGGAAAAAAGAGTACTTCCAAACTCACAACAAACAAGTCATCTTCTTTGAATTTACAAACTGATGCCCGAAATTCGGTGGAGAGCAATAAAGGCTACAGGTGTGACGTCTGCGGGAAATGTTTCGACAAAGGATATAAAGTTCAGAGGCATAAAATATCTCACACTGGAGAGAAACCATACGCTTGCAAAATCTGTGGAAGGAGTTTTGGACAAAAGTGTCATCTTAAAAGACATTATTTTATGGTGCATCCCACATATTTAGAGGAATGTTCGTTTCAGTATTAAATATTAAGGAATAAATATAGCTAAAAATAATGTATTGTTTCCTTGTTTAAGGGAACTGAAAAAAAAAACATCAAAGCAAATATTACAATTATTACTGTCCGTTTCAAAATTATGGACCCGATTTATAAAAATACAACGAGTAAAACTCAGTTTTCTAGATTTGTTTTTAAAAATCTTACCAGTAAAAAGACGAACAACTACACGTTATTTGTATTTCTTAGAAAAGAACAGAAAGTTAAATAAATTAGATATAACTATGATTATTGCGGTCGTCAATTTGACAATGCAATGAATGGTATGTTCTTTAACAAGCGTGGAAAGGACCAGTGAGTAAAAAGGTTCCAAGTATCAATAAAATCTTCAAAATACTAAGAATCATAATAGTAAATAGTACTAGTATACCTCCTAGAAATACTAAGAAAAAGATGTAAGAGAAACAAGGAGATTCTCTTATGGTTGAGATAAATGATTTTGAACATTTTTATATTTTCTTCTGATTAGTTCTGTTAAGTGTTGTCATTTCCTATGTGCAGTGTGAAAGTCTTGTACAATTGTAAGTTCATTCCATTAAGTATTATATTTTGAGAATTAAATACTTATATCGTAACGAAATGTGTTATTTGTTAGCTTTCTCAGCAATCATTAATAGATCACGAAGTTGTTATAAAATACTTAAGAAAAAGTTATGAGAAATGTGATATCTAGAAAAACGGAACAACTTTTGCTGTGACTATCGAATTCTACAAAATCGTTTCAATTTTTAAAATTATCTTTTAAAAGAAAGAAAATTGAGAAAATATCCTCATTCAAATATGATTTAACATAATTGAATTGTAATCAAAGAATAAGTAAAAGTGTTCTCTTATGAAACAGTGTTTTATGAAGAGGAAACAGGTACATTTGTGTTACTCTTTATAATAAGAGGCAGATCGTAAGACTTAAAAATAAGTTTTTGTAACTACAGGGAACATTATACAGCAAAGAGTGAATGAAGAGAAATTAATAAAATCTTTAGTTTAACGTCCAACCTTTATGTCCAATAGATTAAAGGAGACAGATAATTAATGAATATTATGATGGAATTGTTGAAATGAGAATACCTCAGGGATTGAAATAGTGGCAGCCACGACTCAACGTCCCTTTTGTGGGGTTTCAGAATGAAGACTTCTTTACATCAATCGAAAGTTAGGTTAGTAAATTGGCACTTGGGGATATTGTCTCTTCGACTTGGGAGTCTAAAGCCCCTTGAGCTACCTAAATATGCTACTTTTGGATAAGATAAAAAATTGCAAACAGTTGATCTATGTTTATCGTGTATTTTTTTTTTTTTTTTTTTTTTTTTTAAATATGGAAGGCATAACTTAAATTAGTATTTATAAGCTTGCATCCAGAATTTCTCCAGGATATTCTAAATTTGATTTATGGATTCCAATCTAGTATGTTATTTTCGTTAAAAAAAAGTAACTTTCAAAGAAAAATAGGAAATCGACAAATTTTTAACTAATCTCAGAAAAGCAGATTATCAATTCCACCTATTTATAATTGTGTATATGTTCACTCTAACTTTAACATGGGGCACCGGTTTTGATTGTTCGTGTTGTTGAAAGAATATTCTTTCCTTGTGGTCTCGTGTAAGCTTCATAAAGATCTAACGATAGTCTTCGGAGCTACAGGGTGTCCGTAAAGTCACGCAGCCTGAATTTTGGAACGACAGATCTTTTGAACAAAAGTGTGAATGAAATGAAACTCCCACCCACTGAAGACCTGTCCTTGTAGATATTTCTGAGATATAAACCGTGGGGTAGGGGTTCGACGTTCCTCCTCACGAATGCCAGAGACATATGAAGGTGAATATTTTTTTCACGAAACGTGAAAATTAGAATTCAGAGACATTTGACTTTTTTCGCGGACAATGCGAATGCTAATGTGTAGGTTTGGTAAAAAAAAATATATCGTTCTGAAGCAACAACGACATATTGACACAAAGTGTAGACTTTTCACGGCTGTAATAATGATTTGTCGTTTCCTGTTTTCCAGCATTTGACGTAGTACGGCAACACTGATGGTACCAGACGGTGACGCATAACTTCAGCATAGTTGTATCGAGTTTGATTGTTCTTTTTCAGTTGCAAGAGAGTATACTTTTTCATGGGTTCCAAATAATTCCGTAACGCGTTAACCGATTAATATATATATATATATATATATATATAAATATGGTCACGTATATTTTGTAGGTTGGCCCACTTTATAGGAAGTTAGTGTCCTGACCTTAGTCTAGGTATCTAACTAAACTATTGGGGTAACGAAAAAGTGGAAAATTACCACTCAAACTATTTTTATATTAGGCACTAATTTGTTTGGCTTAATACAGACTTTTTTTTTTTTTTTTGGTAGTAGTAATGAGTAGGGCAACCCAAAGCATAAAAAGGATAAAAGCATAATGGCATTTTAGACATATGTTTGGTACCTTGAACATGGTTGTGGTTGTTTAAGGGTCCGGAAGAAACTAATTTTAAAAGCATAATTTTAGAAAATAAAGCATAATTTAAAATATATAGCACAATTCTTGGAAAATTCTGTTTAATTGCAAGTTTAACATACTGTATTAGTATTGTTTAAAACCAATATTTACAATGCAAAATCATTGAAAACATAACAATGCATCAATTAAAACCTTATTTTTATTTGTGCAAACTTTTCGGTGTAATCTTTTGATATAGAGAAAACAAAAAAGAAAAAGAAAACTTTCCGCCAACAATGAATAGTACACAAGAACTCCACACTATATTGTTGTGTGTACCTCTTGAACTTGAGCACTTTCCGTACTTTTTGGTGGCATCTTTCACTTTCCCTTTCTGTATATATGCACCTCTAAGGCGCACATAAGTAATAGAAAAAACTGACTCGAGTAAAGCATATCTCTTTACAATGCATTAAGTAGAAAGTTCAGTAAATATGAAAGAAACTGGTTGTATAAAATATTAATAAATAGAGCAAGGTATTTAGAATATTTAATGTATAGTAAATATTATACATTATACAGAATTAAACAATGATTGAAATTAACAATAAAGCATAATTTGGAAAAAATAAAGCATAATGTGGGTTGCTGTAGTAATGAGTTACTTCCTGTTTTTAGGGGATTTATTATTATTATTATTATTATTATTATTATTATTATTATTATTATTATTATTATTATTATTATTATTATTATTATTTTCTACTTTGTAGTGTTTTTGTTGAAGTCGTTTAAGATTTTATAAAATGTGAAAATCACTTTTGTTCAATGATCTGTAACCTTATGGAGTTGCTTATCTGAAATATGAAGACAATAGTTGGAGTTACCCGTGCCTCATATATTGCAATCAAGTGCTCTAAAAATGGCACGTTACGAACTACAGAGCATTACTCTACAAGTCAAAATAAAGGTAGTATATCTTTCGGGTTCTCGTCTGGAGAGGCGAATTGCACTATATGGCAGTTAGATAAAATACCGTAGATATCTCATAGTAAAGTTCACTCTGAAGGTTAATCTTGCAGATGGTATGTACATCCCAGCTGCAGTGCCGGATTTACGTATAAGCTATACCTTAGGGACCCACTCGATTGGGGGCCCAAAAACGTGTAAAGAAAAAACTGATTGTAATGTAATTTCCAAATAACAAGAAAAAGCAAATAAGATAAAACGCACATACAACAACAATACATTCTTTGTATTGTTGTGTACTAGGCTTTTATGAAGCAAGTAATAGGGCTTTATTTCTTAACCTCATTTGTAATGAGGCCCTGTTATCTAACCTCGCTTATAATGGAGCCCCGTTTCCCAGCCATGGTTGTAATGGGCCTTTGTTTCCATTTAGATATCCATTAGGTTCATAAATTAGCATCTAGCATATATTCAAACCTAAGAAACAGCGACATTTTGTCGCTGAAAAAGAAAGTTTGACATATAAAGGACCCCTTAAACTTGACATACGTAGAAAGGCCCCCGTTCAATAGTTTAGGGCCCCATCAAACCTAAATCCGGCACTGCCCAGCTGCATCAGAATTAATTGCCTGTTGTGATTGGAGCCTATGTTGATAGTAGGTCTCGTCCTTTGTAAACGTGGTGTTGCGTAAGGACGCAAAAGACAAAAACTCCTAAACTGATCCAATGGCTTGTATTTTAATACTTCCCTTCCAACTTTAAGTGGAGCCTTGAATAAAATATGTTCTTGTATTAATAAGATACGTTTTAAATATATTTTTATCCTTAATTTCAATTACTTTTGAAAGACTCACTTAAAATTTCAATACCGGACTGTGGGTTATAACCCACTGACCTTTGCTCCATACTACAGACTTAAATATTTGATATAACATGGCGTGCTTCTACAGGATTTTGGCATGGACGGTAGCGTCATAAGATTTTTTAAGACTTATGCCGTTTAGGACTTGTACAATTGCGGAGTAGAACATGTGAGGTTTAATGAAGTTCAGGACCATTGCTGCGTTTCCTCAGGAAGTTCATAATATTCTTAGGCAATCAAATTGACAGTAGTGATCTGTTTATTTTATTTTATTTTATTTTATTTTATTTTCATCCTTTCGTACATAAAGGTTGCAGAAGACCAAGTACATAGGACACGTCAGAAAATAATACATCAAATTACAGACAAAGATAATAGTAAAAAGTAAAATAAAACACTAAACGAAAATTAGCAAAGAATGCACCTAAATATATACATAATTTAAGAATTACACTCTAGATATTCAGAAACGCTATAATAAGCTTGTCTACAAGAAATTTGAACACCTCATTCTTAAACACATTTATGTTCTTAATGTTTTTAAAGTGCTGGAGTAAGTGATTATACAATCTTGTACTCATAGAGTATATACTATTTGTAATTGAGCTATAATTTTGTTGCGAGACATAAACATCCGTAGCTTGTCTTGTATTATTTGAATGTATAGAAGATGTAACTGTAAAGGAATGCCAATTAGTCTTAGTAAATATAATGGGTTTTTGTATATGTACAGGGATGGGAGTTTTAGAATTCTAATTTACACTTACTGGCAACAGAAGAAATTCCACTTTGAAAGCCAATCAAGATAGCCAGCCCCAAATCGAAAGTAGGATTCTCAAGTAGTGAATGTTCTGAAGACACTTTTTAAATTGTAGAACCAACTAAATTAAAACAGGTGGTACTTGAATAAGAAAGTCGTGAAAAGCAAAGAAAGAAAGAAAGAAAGAAAAAAAAACGAAAAATTCCCCTTTTCCGAAAAACCTAGTTTTTATAGGAAAAAAAAACATCCCCCAAAAGCCAGCTTTTTTGCATCTCTAATAATGACATTTTATAAAATGCTGTAGTTCTAACTGGAAACGTCGTTTTAACATTACACCTTGACTTTAGTTTAAATGTCATGAACTTGGGAGATTTTATCTGTATTATTCTTTGTAACGTTTCCAAATGTCGACCAAAGTAGATCGTTATACAAACTACAACACATTGTCTTGTTAATTGTACTATTTTAAAATTAATGTACCGGTATGAGTGTCGTTCAGGAATTCTCAGATATAAGGATCACTGGGAATCAAATCCGGAGAATACGTGGGAAATCTTTTCATGAAGCAATTGGAAACAAGAATCATATCACAGATTATTTTAATTCTTTCTCACGTTATAGTTGTCAGTGCTTTCATAAATTACAAGAGAATCAATTAAAACAAATATTAAAGGAATGCTTCTGATACCTGATTTATGAATACTAGAACAGGAACAACACGAAAGTAGTAAAGTGTCTGCAAAGTAAATTATATATAAGTACACTCTTCCTGGAAGAATATTGGATAAAGTTCCTTTCATATGTGTGAAAAAGCTTTCGTCTCATTGCAATATGTCCAAGGAGCTTCTCACAAAATAAGGGTTCGGACTTGGATAATAAAATTGTAGATTTCAACTCAAGCACCTTATTTAAAAGGGAAAAAATGTACGCATACGTTTGTTTGTCACTTCAAATGTAGTATATTTTGATGTAAATTCCATTATTTTAAAATAACGTACCCTATAGTGGTACCTGAAAAAAATATCTAAAAAAGATACAAAATATCCAATTGCAGAAATGCTTCCTTTATTGTAGTATCCTAACACTTAAATGGTAAGTAGGACATAAAATAATTCTTACGTAACTACACCCAAAGTAACACTTCATGAGTGTATATATTTGTTGTATCGATTTTTCGTTTGTTGGAAGCCTCGGCTAAAGGTTTAAGAAATTCCGCCATCAGATCCTGTATATTGCTCTGTATGGTTGCGTAACACGTCTTCTAAAGACCCACTTTCAGAGTAGGGAATATTTAAACTTCCTATTCAGTGATATCCGGAGAATTGGTGGTTGAGTGAAAAGAAGAATACTTCTATTGGCGAAAGGTAGCTACACAACAGTATGTAGTTGTGTATTATCTTGATGCAGAAACCATTCCCCTGCTACTGCCTTTTCCTTTGAATTATATCGCGCAACCTCTAGCATTTGCACGTAGTACTGGACAGACAAACAACTTACGGTTCATCTTACTATCATTTTGAAAGAATGAACTATATTTTTTTATATACATGAGTGAAATGTTATATCTTTCGTCAGAGAGGTGAACTTTTTTTTCACTCTGCTGATTTTATGTAAGTCTACTCGTCGTTAGCACAGAGGCATGACATGTCATCAATTATAATCTTCGAGAAAAAATGTTGGCTCATGTACACGTTTCTCAAACAAGTATGTGCGTTACATTGTGTCTGATTCGTATCTTTGCTCTGACACGTCTGGTCTTCAAATCGTCGTACGTAATCGCACGAGTAGATTCTAAACCATGCCGAATTCTTGTTCTAATGGATTTGTAAATTTTTCGCTGTACTAATCATTCTCGTATATATCTTGACCGTGGAAAGCAGTCCTACACTGTGGATTTCTGTATATCATTCTCACCATAAATATTCTACAGAGGACGTAGTGTCTTGGAAGCAGATTTTCTCCTTTGTTTATAATCTTGTTCGCATGAGTTCCAGTTTTAACATTGAAGTGACTGATCTTCAATTTCGCCACACATGACAATAATAGTGTTGTACCCTGATACCTTTCCAAACCTACTGCAGTTACGAAAAGTATGAAATCTTCACCAGTGCAGTACGCCTTTTTGTGTCTCGTGTTTTGTCTAGAAATACATTCTTGGAACTCTGATTGCTCGTCATATACAGGGCGTTTCAAAATAACACCGACAACGTTTGGGAGGTGATTCCTGACGCCAAGATAAAACGAAAAGTATAGACCAACCTTGGTGCAGAAATGCTTCCTTTCGGAGTTATAGGTGCTGAAAACATAAAAAAATAAACTTTAAAGGTCCGTAGATCTAAAACTTTGGGACCTACCGTAGTCGGGCCAAGACTTCACTTAGAAACTAGTATGTACCATATCCAAATATCCCAGTTCCAGAATCCTGCGGCACTTCCGCAACAATTTTTATAGAGATAGTTGGTAAGTACTCCAAATTATATGCCCGTAGCCAAACTCTCTCTATAAAAATTGTTGCATGAGTACCTTAGGATTCTGAAACATGTATTTTTGGATAGCACTTCCTAAGTGAAGTCTTGACCCGACTACGGTAGATCTCATAGATTTGGAACTATTGACCTTTAAAGTTCATTTTTTTTTCATGTGTTTCGGCAGCCTGTAACTCCGAAAGGAAGCATTTGTGCACCCAGGTTGGTCTATACTTTTTGACTTATCTTGGTATCAGGAATCACCTCCCAAACGTTGTCGGTGTTGTTTTGAAACACCCTGTATATACTCCTTTGTAATAGGTAATACCTTCCATGTACATTTTTATTCAAAGGATTGTGTTACTTCTAATGAACATATCCATGACATATAATTGTAAGGAAAAACTCTTAGTGTAAAGCTAAATTGGAGCCTGCATACACATCTTATGTTTGCATGTAAGTTAGGAAAGCGTTATCACTGTACGATTCCTAAGACTTGTTAATTTCTAATTGCTCACTTTAAGCAATAAAAGTAATTTATATGTTGGCAATAAATCAGTGTGAAATACAGGTAATGTTTACTGTCAGTAAATAAATTTTTCTTTTAATCTAATACCACAAAGTTCTAACCCAGATTATGGGAGACTGCTTGGTTGGCAAATCGTAGCTGGGACCATACAGACTTTTAGTGAGCATGCTAGCTGTTATGCTGCTGAAAACACAAGACATGTTTTGATAATACTGGTGTGCATGTGATAATTTACGTTCTGCAGATTTTCCATTTTATTTATGATGTGTTTTCTTGTTTTCAGGTGCGTACTCTTGAAAGAAGAAACAGATATTTTATCATACAACACACCACAATTTCAGTGTGATGAATCTTATGAGGACTACAATGAGAAAAATTTCAGTTATGCTGATGGGTCATCATTGCCTACAAAGTTTCAAGAATGTTCAAAGAATTTGTATAATAAAAGATTCATCGACGTACAAGCAAACTGTAGAAATGAGACGAGTGGTAGTGGCGAGAAGATACACATGTGCGAAATATGTTCGAAAAGTTTTAACCTTCGGCAGCATTTAGTTACGCACATGAGAAGTCACACACAAGAGAGGCCTTACGTGTGTAAAATATGTGGTAAAGCATTTAGTGCAAAAGGAAATCTAACTGTCCATTTTGTTGTTCACCGACCGGAAAAGCCGTTTGCCTGTAAACTTTGTGGCAGAGCGTTTCGCCGTAAAGATCATTTGAAAGATCATTTAAAAGTGCACACAAGTGACAGACCATTTAGTTGTAAAATATGTAATCGAACTTTCGCCTGGAAATCTGCACTCAAGCGTCATTGTGCGACACAGCATGTAACTTCTGTGTAAAATCTCTCATTGTGGTGAGACAATATTTCTTCACTATAGAGCCGTTCCCCTGTAAATTTGTAGTGAAATAATTAATTTTGAAAATAATTTGAGAGACCATTGACAAAAGTTCATATAGTTTGTAGATCATTTAGCCGTTGCAATCGGTTTCGACTTGGAATCTGCATTTAACTGTCTGGTAATTTTGATGTAACAGTTATCTATATTGTGTGAAACAGTTCTCTTTCCTACATAATGAGAGGGTGTATTATTGTATCTTTCTCTTCCGTATTGACTATTATGAACATTTGAAGTTATTAAATAAAATAAAATTTACATTCTTGATATTGGATGAAACTATCAAAAGTAGTAATTTATTTCTCATAATGAGAATTGAATAATATACTGTGGTGAAATATCAGTTGTATTTCACAAAGTTTGCGTGTGGATTTTATAAAAAGGAGAACATTTTTCTAAGATGATAACACTACACTCAGTTATGCATGCCTCTATAAATGTAACTGCCATAATTATTACTCAAAACAACTTGTTTATTCATGTTCCGATTATGCCGATTGAAAAGTTTTCATTTCTAATTTTGTTTGTTGATTTTCGACTTTTAATTTCGTTCATGAGTAGTATATAGGTTCAAATTAACTACAGATCTGTACCACTGAAATATGGTATCCGATAATTTCCGTTTTTTGTTTGTGAGTATTATGTATATGCTCATGTTATATTTTATTCTGTTTTGCATGGCGAGTAGTAAAGGCGCATAATCACAGAGAAGTGTTTTTCTTTTTGTACTTCAAAAGCAAATTATTTCTTATTAATATACCAAACTATACAATGTTTAATGATTGTGATGATCGATATAAGTAATAATCACATACTTTATTGAAAAGTTGTACTGTGAGTGTGTAGCAAAGCACATTCACCCCACAATCTATAATCCTGAAGATTGAATGAAAAGATCTAGAAATACTAATGTCCCTTTCCAATAATGATATACCTCTGAGGAACATCATCCAACAACTTTGTCTAAAAGCATATTCAGAAACAACTAGAGATGGAAATAACTACATCTACCATTGATATTCGATTATATAGGGTATCCGAGGAGTCCCTGTATCCCAATGTTTGAGTTTCAATGAGAACAATGCTATTGTTATTTATTTAGGACGTACAATAGTTTTCGATAACTGGGTAGATGGGATGGGAATGTCGAAAGAAGCATTTAGGAGGAAGAAAAGTCTGTTTTGTGAGTCCTTGAATAAAGAGTTAAGAAAATGACTCATAAAATGCTACGTGTGGAGTATTGTACTATGTGGGACAGAAACATGGACATTACGCAAAAGTGATGGAAAAAGACTTGAAGCTTTCGTGGGTGTCGAGAAGAAGAGAGACAATTAGCTGAGTCGAGCGAAAAACAAATGAGGTGTTAGAAATTGTGGGGGAGAAGATAATAATGATAGAAGTAATTGAAAACAAGAAGAGAAACTGGCTGGGACATTAGTTGAGAAGGGACTATGTATCATGAGAAACGTGCTAGAGGGTTTGGTGGCAGGAAATGTGAGGGCAAATTGTACGTGAGGACCGAGGGATTAGCTGAAGACCGTGGAGCATAGAAGTTTCTCAGTTACAACAAGTGACCTGCCAATGACAGAATACCAATGATGATGATTGTTGTAGACTTACATATTCAGTGGAGCTGTATGTGCTCCTTCGTGATGTACGCATATATATATATGCGCCTCTATATCCTAGGATTGCCACCTTTTGCATTTATCGAACATGTGCAGATTGCCAGTTCCTCGTTCCCAAATTGTACATAGAAACAATTTATTGAGAATGATAGAAACGAAAACATTTCTGAATTATATTTGTGAACGAAAGTTACAATGAAAATTTAGATCAAAAACACAAAACAGAACACTCTTAGCGTCAATTCGGTTGAACGGAATCTGTACAAAGAATAACATAATTGACGGTGATCTCACTGCTGCCAACATGAAAAATTTTGGCAATAGAACCGTACTGATATCTCAATAGTTGTAGAGACATCGTGGGTCAAAATTTACAAATGTCACTCATATATTTTGTAAGTTCTTCGGGTAATTTGGCGTCCCACCATTTAATACGTCCCTCTTAGACGTAACTCGGGACGCTGAAATTTTCCATATAACTCGGGATGTCGCGCTTAATTCGGGAGAGGTGACAACCCCATGTTGGGAGCATCTGAGGAGTTATCGTTTGAAAGGCTCCCTCCACACTTTCGCGCAATTCTTCATCTATTCTGTACCGACGATGAGAGACATGTGATTTGATTATTACCTACAATGAGTTGTCTGGTGTTGTATGGTCTGGTCGTCGTGAGGTCCATTTCAATAAGGATGAAAATATTGGAGAACCACGCCCGATTCAGCCTGAAAATTATTCGATAAGGAAATCAAGCACTCGAAGAGCCTGTCCTTGAATGCAGGGATACCAGACAGTGCTTATATAACCATGAAAACAGTGTTACCAGTACCATAGTTCTGTTATCTCAAACCTAAAGGTGCAGTGACGACTCGGACCCCCTATATATATCGTCCAAACGTATATTCAAGATGTGACTCATAATTATTTTTAAAAGACAAAGAGGTTAAACAATTTTCTGTCAGACCAAGACAGAATGATCTAGAGACATGAAAACTTTATTGGTGCCCCAAATGTATACCCATAGTTCAGAACATCTGCCACAGAATTGCTCAAATTTTTTCAACCTTCTAAGAAGGGTTATTGCGTCTTGTCTGAGAAAGAATTGTTTTCTGCTATCACCTCTGAATCTTTGCAAAATTTGTGTCCTTTTGGCATTGGTATGCCAAAAGGACACAAATGAATTATAAAGTGAATAAGCTATGTATTCACTCCCGAACTCTACAAAACTATATGTGTTAATGTGTTTTTATTCGCTTTTCCCATCACTCCTCGAAGAGTGCCCATGACCTTTCCTACTTATTTCTGAGTATTGGTTTTTAGGATATAGGGAACCTAAGTGGGCTTCTAGTGAGGAATGTTGTTTGTTCTCTTTTACATTTTAGTGGTGCAATCAAGTCACGAATTTCTCCAAGGAATTATTCGAGGTTTTCATTCAAACAGTTGGGTCTGGCTAAGCGGTTAGCGTACGCGCCTTTGGTGTGGGAGACCCGGGTTCAATTCCCGGCGGGAGCTCATGTGCTTCGGATTCCACGTTATGCGAGTGTGATAACAACATGAAAGATTCTTCCAGAAATCCATTACAACACATATCTTTCGAATCGATATCTCACAACTGTGTGGTGCAGACGCCAGCCAGGTGAGAATCTATGTAGACAACAGTTGAAATTATACAGGAAAATATCTTTGCGTTCTTACCAGGAAATGGAACGAGATTGAGGAATTTGTGTCGTTGCGTTTCAAGACATTCCAATGAAGAGCTCTTATGCCGGTCCAAATGGCTTTTGGCTGATAAAAAAAAATCATCTCCATACCGTCATCCGCGCCGGTGTTGCTTGCAAGGATAACAAAGACAGAATCGTGCCCGAGACCCATGTTTCACTAATGTTTGCTCCTATGAAACTTTCGATATCGATCGATAGTCACAGTGATAGTCGAATAGAACACCATCGGTGATGGCGCAAAGGTTTCTATTAAGGTGAGTAGCCATCAAAATCTGTCCGAAACCAATTTAAAGCGAACATCTATCTGTAGTTTGTTAATTTGTGATTAATTTAATGTCATTGTTGTAATCAATGACTGCCATGTACAACTAAAATATATGCCTTAGTGTTTATTTTGTCAAAAGCTATCATCTTCCCCATTACGTATGCGGTAATATATACTGAAATACTACTGTTTCAATCTTGAGAAAAGTGATTGTATGTATGGGAAAAGAATAAGAAATAAAGTATTGCAGTAAACACGAACATTGAAGGTACCTTTTATATTCATAGTAGGAATTGATCATGGAACTTGTACTTTAGAATCGATGACGAAAATATCGATATATCAGTAATTGAATACTGATATTTGTGTACGTTTAAATACTTTTATAGTAATTTTCAATATGATAAACATGCATGAATATTACAATGTTTTTCTTAGTTGAATTGTCTATTTTTCAAAATAAGTCAATTAGTAGTATGCGCAAAATTTCATCAAGGAGGCTAAGCTCCCAATTTAACATTATTTCAGGATTTTTGTAGATATTTTAATATGATAAATGCTATGGAAACACTATCTAAAATACTAAAGATGGAAATCAATGATTTATAATTATGACATTGTTAATGAAATTATTTTGTGTTTATTTCTCCCACGTGGATTTTTTCTATCCACTTATCAACTCTTGCAGTCAAGCTAGAAACGAATAGCATTGTATCTACAAATGTGAATTATGTTGTTTTGTCAATTGTATGACGTTTATATCATATTGCATATGTATCAATTTGTAAGAAACTGTTACGATTTCTTATTACAGAACGCAGACGGACGTATTTCTCTTTCAAACTGACAATTTTCTGTAAACATCGTGATTTTGGATTTGAGACTCCACATTTTCAGTACTATCTCTTCCGTGGTATAGAAACTGCGAGTTTTCGGCACTTAATCATTATGTCTCTAGTATATTTACTAGTAACATGTAGACTAGTACCTGTACTTTTCAGCTCTAAACAGCTGAGCCCCAAAACATTAACTCTTAATTCAACCTTTTCTATGAAAAGGCACTCTCTCAACTACCGTTTATCCAATCTCTAAGTTCTACTGGAATATAGTGATTACAGTGAACTTCGCGTTGATTCAGATTCATCTTTATTTCGGGCTCAAACTGTTACCATGTTCATCAGAAGGAAGATATCAGTATCTATAACGCAGATCAGTAAGAGAAATATGTTCTTTGCATACACGATTCACTACAACACAAAACACACTCATTGTTCACTACAAGATCATTAAAGCCAGTTATAAATTGAAATCTGTTTCAACTGTGTCATTTCATCAAAAGACTATAAAATTGTCACTAGCGGATTGGTCAAGAACATCCATCTGTCTTTATGGGACTGAATAATCTAACATCATCATCTCTATAACAGTGTCATTTACGCATGTCGTTATTTTTTCATATTATCTTGTTTAAGGTTAAAACCCGGAAGCCCTCTTGCATACGCCACAGATATCTGTTTGAACGGTTTGCTACTATTTGTACATTTTTTCGTCATGTGGGTTTACTGTAGAATTAATGAAGGGACATAGAAATTAATTTTGTATGAAGCTTGGAAGTAAAATAGCCTCTTTTAATCACGAAATGACGTGATCTCTTGAGGAAATATCTTTAGCAGTAGAATGATCTAATCTTTTTGAAGTATTTCTATATTTTTGTATGATTGTAAAAAGCTTCAGTGTATTAAGTGTTTCTGAAAGCACTTTTTCTCTTACAGATCGTTCTGCAGCAATACACATTCAACGATACGAAGGTCTAGAAATTCATCGCAGCAAGTTGTTGACAATTCTAAATGTACAAAAGCTAATACTATATATTCAA
Organism: Thermobia domestica; assembly: GCF_964235325.1. Taxonomy (NCBI): domain Eukaryota; kingdom Metazoa; phylum Arthropoda; class Insecta; order Zygentoma; family Lepismatidae; genus Thermobia; species Thermobia domestica. The sequence continues at coordinate 70,574,071 of NC_137456.1, forward strand.
CAACTCATAGGATGCAATCAAGAAATCAGAATGAACATGGTTCATCATCTGTTACTTTACCTATCACGCCCAGTGTTCCTGTTAATAGTTCTGACTTGGCATCAAGCCAAACTAATAACAAGGATCTTGTTTGTAAAGTGTGTTCCAAAACATTTGTATCCTTCAGTGAATTAGTTTCTCATGAATGTGTTCACGATACTGAGAAGCCTTACATGTGTAAAATTTGCTGCAAACATTTCCGTTTGAAACATCATCTACGAAGCCATTTTCAAGTACACAAAACAGAGAAATCTCACGCCTGTACACTGTGCAATCGAAAATTTGGTTGGAAACATGCTCTAAAGCGTCATATGTTTACAGTACATCCTGAACATCGCCCTTCATGAATCTATTTCAATTATAAAAAGTGTGTTTTCCTTTTTCATTGCACACACTGTGATTGAAATTACAAATTCTTTGTTTTTATATGCAAATGTTTTGATTTCCTCAAAAAAATTATTTGTTTGGTAGTTAGCTGCTAGTTCCACAAATTTTGAAATGTCATTTCATCCTTGCATTGCGAATAACAATTGAGGGTAAATAGTATAATACCTAGGTATATAGTAATTTGGATCAAAAGGAAATTTCGTGTGTAAAGTTCAGAACACACCATTAATTTCGGTGGAAGCTTGATGGTGAACAGTAAATAAAAGACATTATTTGTTTATGTAGTAATAACTGTTGAAAGAACCTGTTAGTGTAACAGGGTATTGATAGTGAGCTGAAACGGAGCTTACAGTCTAGTAACTGATATTTTTCTTGTAATGAAACTCACTTTGCAACAATCTAGCTGTTCTCCAATGTGTGAGTGTAATTAATTCTAAGCTTGTTTCTTCTTCCAGTAGTATTAGCGGTCTCTCTTATAAGGAACTCTTAATGTATGTAGTATGTTGTTTAATATCATATATAGGGAGTTTCAAAACAACAGCGGCAACGCTTGGGAGATGATTCCTGACACAAATATAAGATAAAAAGTATAGACCAACCTGGGTGCACAAATGCTTTCTTTCTGAGTTACAGGCTGCCGAAAACATGGAAAAAAAAAAAAAAAAAAAAAAAGATCCATAGGTCCAAAATTATGGGACTTGCCGTAGTCGGATCAAGACTTCACTTGGGAACTAGTATGTGCGCTATCTAAAAATACAGAATCCTAAGGTACTCACGCAACAATTTTTATAGAGGAAGTTTGGCTACGGGCATATAATTTGAAGTACTTACCAACTACCTCTATAAAAATTGTTGCGGAAGTACCGCAAGATTCTGAAACTTGGATATTTGGATAGGATACATACTAGTTCCTAAGTAAAGTCTTGACCCAACTACAGTAAGTCCCATATTTTCGGAGCTATGGACTTTTAAATTTCATTTTTTCATGTTTCCGGCAACCTATAACTCTGAAAGGAAGCATTTCTGCACCCAGGTTGGTCTATACTTTTCGTCTTATCTTGGTGTCAGGAATCACCTCCCAAACGTTGTCGGTGTTGTTTTGAAACACCTTGTATATAGAACATTTAATTACGTATATAGATAAAGACTTTTACATATAAACCGACAAAATATTTCACATATTTTTATACCCTAGAAAAACATTTCATGTAATATAAACATATGGGGCTTATTCTTTGTATACTGTTTGTTTAGTGATGCATTGTGCACGTTATAAATATTAAGACCGTTTGAATAAATGCACCTGATGCCACGTTGTATACAAATGAGAAACACGATAAATAAAAAGATATATAATTTTCTTTCTTCTAGTTTAAAAGGTTGTTTCTATTACACTAACAGGAATAATATTTCACTATCAGAAGTAATTCTAAGTTGTAGTGGAATTCGTTTAATACTTATATATATAATATGTGTGTGTGACCACTGGATATCATTCTAAAACCATTTCTAGTAAGTAATTTATTTATAAAACTATTCAGTTTTTTTTCTTTCTTGAAACATAGTTTAAGCATCGAAAGATTTCCAGAAAAGAAATACTCCTTACCTCTCTTTCTATCTCTTTTTCTAGCGAGGGTTTATTTTCGCAGTTTTCTTGTGTGAGTTCGGACAATGAAGTTATCTGTGCCCTTTATTCATCTTAATGTTCATTGAAATCCTAGTTAATTTTAATGTTCATTAATAATTTTAGGATAACTCTCATTGTGCATATTCATGGGAGGTCAAAACATTCGTGTTGACTTTTCATCTCAAAACAAGTGTAGTATTTTGTTGGTGTAAATTATTTTGATCTGGTGTCTTTTGCAGGAACTTGGAAATGTTTGCCAGACCAAGCACGAGTAAAAAATAGCTATATTGTAACATACTTTTGTGAGTTAACTTGAAGTGTTTGTGTTTATGTAACTTGGTTTCTTAATTTATATCGGGCGCTGTGGAAGTAAGGATTATAATTTCTGTCAGAAAAAAAAAAAAAAAAACTTGTAAATTTTGTTTATTATTTCATGGATATTTAGAGGTTTAAAAATCCTAATATGAAGATAAGAATGCTATGATTTTCTATCAAATAAAATGTCTTGAGAAACGAAAAAGGTACAAATTGAGCCATGTACCCTTTAAATAGTCCAAAACTTTACTCAATGACACTTTTAAACATGATAAAAAGCTGTAAAATTGCCCACGTACGTCCCTTTGGCACGTGCGTGGAAAACGTGTAAAATAAATTGTTACTCTTGTCTGGGTGGAGCATTTATCTGTGCAACCTGAGCAAGTTGAATGGAGAAACTTGCGCAAGGCGGAAAATGTCCAGTTCTCTACATTTTCCTCTAAATTTATGAGGGTGACATTCTGGAATCTTAAATCAACTTATACTATGATTTATGACCAACATTTTTTAAAACCTTTTGTTACATTTATTGCATCTTAGTGAAGAAACAACACACAGAATAGTCGTCGATGAATAAGTATACCTGAAATGCAGAAACTATTCATTACTGATGGCTTCCTTTTGCCTTATTGCTACATCCTTGATTTAGCTATAAACAAACTTCGCTGTGTAGTTTTCAAGCAAGATACAAACAGTCATAAGTACTTTTATAGATATACTTTAACTATTCTTTTAATTTTTCAATTAATTCAACATCATTTGAACATATTATTCAATATTATTGCTGGTACAGTCGAGTTTGTAAAGTTTCCCATCTTTTTAACTTGTTCGTACCCTTATAAAATGGAAGACATAGGGAAGTTAATAGTTTGTAAGCTGAATTTTTATGTAAGCTGACATACTTCTACAATTAACTATAGTTGACGGATGGCTTTCAATATATTGTAATAATCATGCTTTTCATTTCTAGATAAACAACATAGAAGGAACTAACTATATATCACCAAAATATTCCATACATTAGCAAGATCTGGCTGTAGAAATAATAAAGAAAAGGATTAATCTTGTCGGTAGTAGGAAACATGCGTGGAAGCAGTCTCGAACCTTTGAGAGGATGATGATTCTATGATAGAAATCTTACCTGGGAGAGGTTTCAGAAGCGAGTATAGTGTGACACAATGGAACGCCTAACATACGTTGAATCTACCTTCCAGCTAATGATCCTATCAAATCTTTTTAATAACTATACATTATTCGCTGTGGAGGAGGCATAACTTTCTAAGACCTATCTATTTTTAGGACTGAAAGTCGTTGTTGAAAATCTAACAAGTTATTAGGCATTAGCATTAGCATATTCATATGTTGGTACACATCCAATTCATATACATCTTTTTGTTGTTTAAACCTTTTAATTTTCTTTTTCTGAAGTAAGAATATGTTTTAGAAGTACCAAGACCAACCAAAATGTACAACACTAGCAGCAGTGTCCGATCTTTGCACAAGAATAATAAGGTTTCTGGAAGATATTTCAAAGATAAATGTACATACCGCTTTCCAAAGCAGTAGCTTTCTTTATTTCAGTGAAAGACAACATAACGGAATAGTAAACTGGGGTGTTGTATTTATATATCGAAAGCTCATTGAGGCGCTTGATGCCATGTCCCAAAGCAGTAGCTTTCTGTATTTCAGTGAAAGACCACACATCGGAGTAATAAACTGGGATGTTGCATATCGAAAGCCCATTGAGGCGCTTTATTTACAGGTGCAATAACATGTCAAAGTGTACATGGTTTCTTTCTCGTTAATTATACTACCAGTCCTCAGTAATATGCTTCGTTATCCATAGAAAACTGGTTTGCATTACTAAGAACCTGAACTGTATCTTAAAAACGGTAGGGTTTTGAAGGGTTGAAGGAAAGAACATTTCAGCGGTGATCAAGAAAGTAAGGTTACAAAGTCTAGAGTGAAACATGTCTGTATTATTACACATAACCAACACAGCCAACAGACAGTACATACATTAGGTTATTATCGGTTGAGGCACTTGTCGCATCATGGGATGAGATTGAAGATTCCTTCCTGGTAAAAATCCTGTCCTTACGTGTTCAGCCACGTTGTCACGAAGTGTTTCATCTCCTCGTCTGAAGCGCAGTGACGGCCTCCTGAGTGCTCCTTCAAATGCGGGGACGTGAAAATTGCTTAGAGCGAGATCTGGCTGTAGGGAGGGTGTCCCAGCGAAATTACTTCAAAAGCGTGGTGATCTTCTGTACTGTACGTGGGCGCGCGTTGTTGTGAAGGACGCCATTCTGCGACATGCTGACGAGATATTACAGTCTCTCCATAAACCACTACCAGCTGGAGTGAATTTCAGCATTGGTTACATGTTTCACCCACAAAAATCTGAGCGGACTTCTTCGCAACACTAGTTTTCCAAACGAATTGCCATTTGTGTTTACCTACAACTAGCGCCGTAGGTGGTAGGTGGCTGAAATTGTACACAGTTGCCAATTCCATGTATTAAAATTACCGCACACTCCTCACTTCTCTATAACAGGCGAAACCCCAGAAATACCAGCCTTGTAACCTTATTTTCTGATCCACCTCGTGTCCCTTATATAAGGTATATTAGGGTATACAGAGAGTGAGGTACTAACGTTTTGTACATCTTAAATTAAATATCGACAAGAACTGTTTACGCTAACTCCAAGTCTAGAAGGGTCCATTGAACACTGTTGCCATTAACAGAAGAGAAACGTTGAGTTTGGAAAAGGTACAATAACTCGGAGAAGGTCACTAGTGCAGTATAGTTTAAAACCTATAATGCAAGGCGGTAGAGCATGAGGACCAGTACTGTGATTATGTGAGATCGGTAAGTCACGTACTGAAATATTTGGTATCTTGTTAAAGCTTGTAAGTGTGGTTTGTAAAAGATAGCAACGCCACGTGAGCCAACGGCGTTTGTATTTAACACATGTTTCACGTTATTTCTAGAAAAAATTGCAACACTGATCTGCTTTACCATCTCTCTTGTCTTTATTTTCATTGTTGCTTCCAATGACGATACCCAATTTAAGTCATTCGATTTACAAGACAACTTTGTCTTGGGTTGGCAACACTGTTCGTCAACACGCAGACAGGTGTCGTCCTTTCTCTAGTTACTTCATGCAAAGTTTCGTTTCTCTGTCTCGTTTGGTTTCTCGTTATCACGGTTGGACATTCTAAATTATATCATAATGTGGAAACGACATTTCATGACTTTGTCGTCAAGTCGGCACAGGTTAACGTTCCCGTAGGGAGCTGCTATTTCACTAATGCGTGTTTACGGTAATATAGAATATATTTCGCGGGTGTCACACGAAATTACCTTATATAAGGGACATCCTAATACATATATTATGTACTTACGTTTTACATGTGCTTGGGCCGCGCATAAACTTTTCCTTTCAATTTGCTGACAGAAGAAGCTGTAGTGTGTTCACCTCTGCCTTAGGTCCTTAGAAGTTCTTTGTGATTCAAGTACAATTATTATTTGTTCTTACCTTACCTTAAAGTCCAATGTATTTACTGTTGAAATCAGTTTGGAAATTCGAGTTGGTTTGAACTAGAAACTGAATAATTCAGTATCTATTATTTTGAAGAGAGAACAATTATCTCGAAACTCGTAGAATCTGGAGCGGATTAAGAATGAAATGAAATCTTTAAGTTTTACGTCACACGGTTATGCTGGTTAGGCCAAAGGAGACTGTGATTATGAGAAATGAGTGAAATGATGGAATGAAAAAAGTGGGAGAAAACGGACAATCCCGAGAAAACTTACGCATACGGTGTTTATCCACTACAAAGCTCACTTGGCGCAAGCTGGATTGAACCAAGGACACCATGCACCAGAGGTGAACACTTTACCACTGAGCCACCGCGGCCCCTAGGGAGCAGATTAAGTTTGTGTTCTAAGGTGTATATATAATATCTTAACATAGTGCAACTTACTTGATTAATACAGCATTAGACCACATTTAACCTGTAGTATAGTTAGAATTAGTTTCAGAATTGAGGCATAAACTCATTAATCGTTTTCAGAACGATTGTGGATCATTCTTCATGCAGTGTAACACTATGATAAAATAGGAAATTACATTGGACTTGTTGAGTTTAAACAAACTATCGATGTTTAATAATGTTTAAGTCGGTAAGTTGAACGTGCTAGGGGAGATAAAGTTCATCTTGATGTTCTTCAAATCATGTATATAGCTATACGAATTAGAGGATTGCTATCTTGGAAGACTGCGCCATTTTTGGGAAACAACATCTATATTATAGGATGCGGCTGGTATTTTAAAATATGTACGTAATAAGTGACAATAATAGGTCCTTTGAGAATAACAATATAGCCAACAGAACACCATGAAGTTGTAACCCATACGGTACTAGCGCAGAGTTGCTGCCATATTTAATGGTAGGAGACAAATACTCCGGAGCATACGCTGCTTTTGGTTTCACCATATACAAACCCTACATGTTGGTAGAAACCAGAATACGTACGACTTATTGAACCATGTTAGTCTTCCAATCATTGATGACCTGTGTTTTATGTTGTCAGTACAAGTAATTTCGCGTTGTTACGTTTGTGGTGGTGATAAGTCTGAAAATCGCGCAATTGTAGGAACAGGTTGCTCCAGTTGCTGGTTGAGTTTTTCAGTCATGTGTAACACATTAGCTCTACGGATTTTGGTGACGATCTTCCTCAACGCTCGGTGACCCATCTCAGCGAAGCTTGGTTTCCGTTCTCTGATTCTAGCTTCACATGAATGCTGTATGACGTCATCTCCTTGCTCCAACTAACTGCGCACTTGCTCCACTACTTTCCCTCTTTGAAACGTGTCTCACATTTTGAACCATCAACGTCTGGTGTACTGCACACACGAATCAATAATACACTACATTGTGTACTATTTACAATCTATCAACACTAGATTAACAATAAATTCATAAATAAAATTGAAAGCATAAAAAGTTACAGTGCATGAATTTCTTATGAAACACATTTAACTGAATCAAAGTTATTAACATTTTATGTAACAAACGATATAGGCTTGTATTTATTGTTACTTGTACACCTTCAAAGTCATATGGTAAGGCAAATTTCTATGTTAACAAATGAGAAAAATTGATGTCATTACACCTGAAGGATAATACAAATAAGGGATATCTTTCTCCTAAAACTTTTTATTAATGTCTACTCTCACTATGCAAACTTTTGACATCAGTGTTTTGATTTCTCGAGTTATAAACGCATAACGAAGTGCAAAGTAAACGCATAGAAGCTTGGCTTCTTTTTACCTCAATAATAAATACAAGGATAAATCAAAAAGTAAAGTGAAATTGCCTGTCAAACCCATAGTATTGTGTATAGCTAATTAATTCTTTTCCATGTTACAGGTAATCTGGTAATAGAAGTGTGACGGCTTGTACAACATTCTATGTCCACCCGTCTGGTGCTGAGAGCAACACAAAGATGGCGCAGCGACTGGGACATTACACCAAGGAGGAGGTGCGCGGTGTCATTCGTTTTTTCTGGGCCAAGGGAACAAAACCATGTGATATTTATCGAAAATTGGTGCAGGTCTACGGAGATAGTGTTATGTCACTGAAACAAGTGTACGTGTGGTGTAACGCATTTGCAAGTGGTAGGAGTACTGTCACAGATGATGGCAGAAGTGGCAGACCATCAACGTCCATCACCGACACGAATGTGGCTGTCGTCGATGCCATGATTCGTGAAGACAGAAGAGTGCGGTTGCAGGACATTGCCAATGAATTGAATATCTCTTATGGTTCTGTAAGCGGTATCGTCCATGACCAACTGGTCTTCACAAAAGTGTGTGCGCGCAGGGTACCCAAGCTTCTGAGTAACGAACACAAAAACCTGCGAATGGGCATTTCCCTGAGCCACCTCACACGTTATGCCGACGAAGGAAATTCATTCCTTCATCGCATCATAACGGGCGATGAAACTCCGATACCTCTATGGACACCTGAATCCAAACGTCAGAGCATGACATGGAAACATCCATCGTCACTACAGGCCAAGAAATACAAGACAATAGCATCTACCCAGAACGGTAGCCAGATTGTCTTCCCTTCTTCGGAAGACGAAGACATTATGGAACTAAGTTTAAATAATCTACCCACGGAACCTAAGAAACTGCTAGAATTGGTTGATCTTGCTTATGAGAGGCGGAACTTAAGTCTGGACCTAAACAGAATATATATACATTTTGTACGACTTCACGGCCGCATGGTATATAACCACAAGAATGAGTGGCCCAATTGCTGGGTCAAAACATACCATACCTGATGCGATGGATCGTAAGTTAAATATTCTTCAATTAAACACAATGCGGTCGAAGGCCGTCATGGAGGAAGTCGTACAATCCAGTACCAATTGGAAAATAGATATTTTATGTCTTCAAGAGCCGTATTTTAACAGTGACGAGATTGGCATACCAATCAATAATTTTAGAATTATAAAAGACGACAACTCACCACTTGCTTCAATTATAGTTTTAAACAATGACATACAAGTTTTAAAAATCACACATCTTTCAAATAGGTGGACAAATTGCGTACAAATCAAAACAGCTCAACTAGATTTTATATTAATAAACTGCTATTTCCAGTATTCTTACATAATTGACCCTTTTATAGACTGTATCACTGAAATATGCAACACCTATACAGGGAAAAAACTTTTAATTTGTGCTGACGTCAATGCCAAATCACCGTCCTGGAATTCTGGAGTACTGGATGAAAGAGGAGAGGCCCTCGAACAAATGATAAATGAGCTCAACTTAATAGTATTAAACCAACCTGATAACCCGCCAACATACAGAAACAGGAATGGGAACGAATCCAACATAGATGTAACCATTGCCACACCGAACTTTACAGATATAATAAAAGATTGGGCAGTGTTAGATAACGAAACACAAAGTGATCATCAAATAATTAGATTTAATATAGATCTAATTAGGAATTGCAACAAAGAGGAATCACAAGAAAAAAATTTGTACAATGTAAAATGGATTGATTGGCTAAGATTAAGTAATGAGCTCCATTTACCAGAGATCGAGTGTGAGGATGAGGACGAATTAAATAACCTAGTAATGAGAATTGATAAGGCTACCGTCGAAGCATTGAACAAATCAATAACTAAAAAGAAATCAAAAACTAATAGGCATATACCAGCTCCTTTCTGGAATTCATCGTTACAATTGATGAGGAAGAGGCTGAGAGCTAAAAGAAAACAGTACCAAAGGACTCAAGATCCTTATTTAAAACAAGTAAGACTTACGCAGTATTTACAAATTAAAAAAGACTATAATGAAAAAATCCATAAGGAAAAAAGCAACGCATGGACAAAATTTGTGAAAGAAAAATTATGCACAGATCCATGGGGTATGCCTTATAAACTAGCTACAGAGAAAGTAAAACCGTCTCTTGTTTTGTCAACCATGGCCAAACATGATGGTACGTACACGAAGGATATAAAGGATACCATGGAATATATTATAAATCAGTTACTTCCGGATGATGACCCGCTTACTGACACCGCCGAAAACAGGACGGACAGGGAAAGCTATATGAACTATAGAGCTGGACCAAATTTGGATATACTGGACATTCAAGTAACAAACGAAGAAGTTGAACAAATAATAAGTAACTTAAAAACCAATAAAGCGCCTGGTCCGGATGGAATTAAAGCAGAAATCTATAAGGGCAGCAAGAATATATGGATTCCATACTTGGTAAAACTTTACAATAGGTGCATTGAATTCGGAGTGTTCCCACAACAATGGAAACTGGCAAAGCTTATCATTCTTCAAAAAAGTAAAACTGGTACGGTTGAGACTCCTAAGTCATATAGACCAATCTGCCTTTTAAACCTACTAGGGAAGATGCTAGAAAAGATCATGGCTAATAGAATAAATGCCAAAAGAGGAGATTTAAGTTCGTGCACACTGCAGTACGGATTTAGAAAAGGAAAGGGCACCGCTGACGCTATAAACAGATTAATGTCCATTATAGAAAATTCTAAAGACACAAGAGAGAAATATACAGTAGTGATTTTCGTGGACATATCGGGTGCCTTTGACAACTTATGGTGGCCAGCTATGTTCAAGGAATTGCAAATTTTACAAGTTGACGATAGGATTTTAAAACTAATGAAAAGCTACTGCACTAACAGAAAAATAACGTACTCAGCTGAAAATTTCAGCTATACAAAAGACATCACCAAAGGTTGCCCACAAGGCTCAATATTAGGGCCATTGATATGGGACATTATGCTGCAACCTGGGTTAATCCTACTAAATGATAGTACAGAGGTGTCGGGGACAGTTGCCTATGCAGACGACTTGGCCCTGATAATCAACGCAAATAGTAGAAGGGAATTAGAAAATAAGGTAAATATAGCCATGAATAAACTCTGTAATTGGTGCAAATCGGCTAAACTAAGCATCTCCCACAATAAAACAAAGTACATGCTGGTTAAAGGCAAATTGAATAGAAACCCTATAATTAAAATTGGAAACAACTCCATCTCAAGAGTGGAAACTTTCAAATATCTGGGTATATGGATGGACGAGCTTCTGAACTTCGGTATACACGTAAACAAACTAAAAGAAAAGATAACACGAGTAGCCAATAAAATCTTCTATATAATGTCAAAAGACTTTAAGTTATCTCCTAGGCACAGTAAGCTGTATTACAAGGCTATCTTTACCCCAATTGCTGCCTATAGTGCGAGTGCTTGGGGACATAGAATTCTGGAAAACGTTAGAATAAGATCCAAGATAGACAGCATACAAAGACTGATTTTGTTAAGAATGTCGGGAGCAATGTCGACTACGCCGGTAGGTGCCTTGCAGGTACTGCTAGGCGTGGAGCCATTATACTTGGCAATATTAAGACAAGCAGGAAAGTATTGGCTCAACAAAGGAGACTATGGAAAAGTGGAAAACCTGTTTAAAACCAGGATAAACACTACGGAAGAAATAGATAACTTTATCAGTAGAAAATGGCAAGAGGACTGGGATAGAAGCACAAAGGCCAGAAGAGTTCACGGAATTTTCCCAGATATAGTACAAAGAATGGAACTAGGCAATTTAGATTTAAGCAAGCATGCAATACAGTTTCTAAGTGGACATGGTCCATTTAGAACAACGTTTAATAAACTAGGTCTTTTAAACAGTGACGAATGTGATTGTGGGGAAACTCAAACGCCAGATCACATATTGTTTTACTGCAATAACCTTGTTTTAACCAACGAGACATCGATTTTAAGACATAACTTAAGACAGGATATGACAAGAGATGGATTAGGGGCGATTTTACAAGACAAAAACAAAATAATTCAATTGAACAGTCTTTGCAATAAAATTTTAGAAATTAATAGGGTTCAAATAAGACTTGATTTAACTAGAAGAAATTAAGAAGACAATAAAGTCTATGACTCAAGTCTGTGTGTGTGTTGTTTTGTTGTGTTGTGTTGTGGTTGTTGCGTTACCGTATTGTGGTGTAGTGTAAAGGATCAAATATCACCATACGTATAAGTGCGGAGGACCGCATAGTACTTTGGAATAGCATAGTAAAATTAAAACGGAGGACCGTTGGAATTCGACAGCACCGTTAGCCTCCAATGTGGGAACATATTCATTTTCTTGTTATACACTGGAGGAAACCACTTCATACAGGTGAAATGTGTTATGTTGTTGTTGTGTTTTATTATCATACAGGTGAATCCTCGTTCACATAGCTTTTAAATTTTAACAGTTATTACATGCATGTGTCAATCTAAAGTACATGATAAATTCATATGAGGGAACACAGGAGAGAACCCAAAATATAGTAATACGGTTATAGTACATAATATGTGTATACAAGTAATATTCCAATCAAAAATTAAAAAAAAAAATAAAAAAAATAAAAATAAAAGTAAATAAAAAATACTTAAAAATATCCACAGGAGAGAAATAATAATATGAGTGAGATTTAATGTAATTTTGTTTGGTTATAAAATTGTAATTGTTGTGTTTTGTTGTTTGGTGTATGTATGTATGTTGTATTATGTTTATGTGTACTTAAAAATTTGTTTTATATTTTACAGCAATAAAGATGCTCCAAGTAGTACCAGAGACCCGAGATTAAATTCAGGACTCGGGTTAATAAGAAAGCCCCACCCCCAGTCATGGGTAAAAAAAAAAAACGAAAGAGAGAGAGAGAAAGAAATATTAAGTAGAGAGATTAGAAAGAGTTAGGGGCAGTTGCGACTGCCGATAAGTCCAAAGTTATTGGCAATGGCAGGGGTAGTGGTGGAATTTAAAAAAAAAACAGAAAACAATGGCTACTCTCTTTTGGGACCGTCTCGGTGTTATTCATGTTGAATTTCTGGAAAAGGGTACGACCATTAATGCAGACACCTACTGCCAAACCCTGGACAGGCTGAAAGCAGCCATACGGCAGAAACGGCGGGGAGCACTCCGAGAGGGCGTGTTGTTACTGCATGATAACGCACGTCCACATACAGCCGAACGGACCCGTACACACCTCCGCGGGTTCAAGTGGGAAATTCTCGATCATCCTCCGTATAGCCCTGATTTAGCCCCGTCGGATTACCATTTGTTCGGCCCCCTGAAGCGACATCTCCGTGGGCAGCGTTTCCAGACACTGACAGAGGCACAACAGACTACACGTACCTGGTTATGAAATCTGGAACCGCATTTCTTTGAACAGGGCATGGATGATTTGGTGCCACGTTGGAATAAATGTCTAGACAACTACGGTTCCTTCTTCGAATAATAGTGTGATACCATACTTCAAACATAGTAAAGCTTCATCGACGTATCTCTGTACGCTTTTCTGTAAATCAACAATTCGCCTTACTTTTTGATTCACCCTTGTAGTATTAAAATGTACTTTTGGAAGTTATTGTTTCATTTTCATTTGTTTGATATTTTTTTAGATACTTAATACTGTAAAAGAACGTGCTGGGGAATATCAGGATGTTCCTCGGCAAGTAATCACTACTGCAGCTATTGGAATTTCTATAACTATTCGTGGGAAGTTACTACTGTCCTCAAAATTGCGTGTATAATACAACATACACGACAAGTGCAAGCTGCTCCACCATATTCAACATCGCTAGAAAAGCTTATTTTACTACGTGAATATGCCATAGCGACTAACAATAAGGCATTTATGATTTACGTATGATAGTAAGAAATCCAAGTAGAATTTTCGGCTTCGAAGTACAAAGAAACTTGAAATAAGTACTTGAGTACATGTCGAAACTGGTACACAGATAAGACATTTAAGTTATATCCTCCGTTATTCAGATAAGTTTACACCACACATGATGAAATATACAATAATATGACCCCAGCAGTATCTGCACTTCCTTAAGCTAGAAGATCATATTCCCACTTTATCGGACATTCTTAAATAAAACCTAATTTAGCACAATCCTTATGAACTTCGAAGTTCTTGCACAGAATGCGTTTTCGTAAGCGTTTCCTATTAGCAAATGTGATAGTTCCTTCCGTTTCAATTAGTATATTTGGAGAAAGTGCCCATATTCTTTATCAGAATAAGGAGAATGTTGATTTTACTTTCAATATACGACAGTTAGCAACATTAGCATTTGCTCCTATGTAAGATTTTCTCTCTTCATTCGAAGATGTTACTTTTTCATCACTTCTTCAATATAAGTTTTATAGATGAAACGAAAGACTACTCCAGCCTTTCTTTAAATGAAAATGTATGGATTGAGATATCTCAAAGATGGATGGAACTTATAATTAGATTCGACGTTGAAATGTGGAAATGCTTTGCAGCAGTAAGAGGAAACTTACCGAGAACATATAATGCTATTGAGAAACTGTTAACTAAGAGTCAAAGCAAGTGTTCAAGTGGTTATTTTGAGAGAAGAGAGTCATTCTCTGCGAAAAGTCGCTCAGTGATTGGGCGGAGCAGTGTATCGGACTCTGAAAGACTGACACAAAGGGCCTTATGCAGAGTCGTTCTGACGCGTGATTAGTGCCATAATAAAGAGTTCGACTAACATGTTTCCTGCAGTAGTCAGGCCTTTAGTATGACGCTAATCATACGTCAAAACGACTCTGCATAAGACCCAAAGTGGTGTAAATAATAAAGAGAAACCATAGATTGTCCAAAAACATCAATTTTTCTTAGGGACAAATTTATTGAAAAAAAAAAACAAACAAACAAATGGAATAGACGTTAACCGCTTCAAAAGAACCAACAGAAGTTTGGAAGAGCCGTTTCCAATCAGTGTAAAATAGGGCGGTGGGCCAGCGCCTTCATATCCACGATACTGAGAGAAGGATTGCGATAACGAAACAAGTTTTTCCAACAAAGAGATACTCTCAGGCCAAAACACAGAATAAAATAAAAGACTGGAATGATGAACTATAGAAGAGGGCTCTCTGGACCGACCAATCTAAATTCCAACATTTTCGCCTTCCACTGCTAAAAGCTTGTGCATTGTCATCCCGAAGAGCACTTTCATCCCGACCCTGTAATACATTTACAGACTAGACGTTGTTAATTTAGTTCGAATTAATGGAATAATGGACAAAAACTTATTTCAAGACATGTTTAAATGAGAAATGGAATTCCATCAGGAACACGGATTTGCAAGAGCAACTTCGTACTACAACAGGATTATCATCCCAACCATTCTTCCAAGCTATGCAGTAATTATCTGCAATCCAAAGAAGACGCTTGCATCACTAACAAATGGAACAGTCGGCACGGTCACCTGATTTATTACCCATCGAGTTCTTGTAAGATGAACTTGACAAGATAGTCCGTAAATAAATGCCAACGAATACTGATTATAATACATTTTGTTTCATGTAAATAAGTCATACATATCTAATAATACTTTTGACAAAGTAGGTACTTTCAAATATCTAGATCAATATTAAACCAAAACCACATCCACGAAGAAATTAAATATCGACTGAAAACGGGGAATTTGTGTTTTTGTTAAGTTCAAGGTCCTTTCTCGTCATGAATTCTGTCGAGGAATTTGAAGCTTAAAATATAAAAAGACGATACATATGCCTGTTGTACTGTATGGTTATGAAACATGATCGCTTACTCTGAGGAAAGAACGCAGACTGAAAGTATATGGGAATAAAACCCTGAGACGAATATTCGAACCCAAGAGGAACGAGAATGGAGAATGCTGGAAACTTCTGATGAGGAACTGCAACGAGGCAATTTATAACCTAAACATTGTTAGGGTTATCAAGTCTGGAAGGCTCAGCTGGGCAGGGCCAGGTTTATAGCCAGAATGGAAGAAAATAAGAACTTTCAAAGTTTTAGCTGGAACTCCAATCGGAAAACGACCATTATAAAGACTTAGGCATAGGTGGGAGGGCCTTTATATATATCTGTGTGTGGAGGATACTTTATATTTGGGTATACTGCCATATTAGAACCAAATTTAGTAGGCAAGTGGCCCAAGAAATACAGCCCGTTATATTTGGTGTCCGGGCTCGGCCAGGAACAGACTCGGATCGAATCGCCTTGTACGTAGTACTTTATTTTCTGGGAATTAATGGCCAAATCTGATCCAACTTTGGTTGACAAGCAGCCCATCGTCTATGGAATAAAGCTCACTACTTAGGTATATTCGCTGACCGAGCTCGACCAAGACCAGGTTTGCCTTCCTTCTATGTGATATTTTATTTCTCAATAACTACTGGTCAGATTTGAACCAAATTTGATGGGCAAATAGCCCATCGTCTGATAAATAAAGATCGTCATATATAGTGACCGAGCTTAGCCAAGGACGGGCTCGACTCGGCAATAGATGTTATGTTCTATAGTTTTACAAACCCTGAGTTCCTGAGCTCGGTTCACCTCGGGTTGTAAAAGCATCTCATCTCTATACACACGAAGTCCTACTGTAGGTTCTGACTGAATGATCAACGCTTAGGCCAAACTGCTTAAGCTAGAAACTTGAAATGTGGTCAGTATATAGAATTTATGACGTAAATACTACTAAGGAAGTATTGTTGGAAGTCAACGTATAAGAGAGGGCGGAGAAAGAATAGAGGTTTCAATTGTTACACTAATATTTGTATAATTTAAAATTTCTTAAGGTTAGAGACATTCAATTTTGTATTTGGACTTTCATTTATAATAATAGAACATGTTTCAGCGTGTTTTTTTTTTTTTAAACACTTGAAATAGAATGGAGAGAGAAAATGGAAAAGTAAAGATTTCCATAACTCAGAATACCTTAATTAGAGACATGAAATTTGGTACAGCTTTCATTTAAAGTAAACATTTTGTGTATATATATATTTGGCCTACATAGGAAGAAAAGAAGTGAGAAGAAAGTAGTTGGAATTGCAATTATTATATTAAGATGTTCATATCACGGAATCCTTTAATGTTAGAGACATTAGATAGGGTATTTGAACTTTTCATTTAAAATAACTAAAGACGTCTTTCAGCGTCTTTTAATGCTTGAGACGTAGTAGAAATTGTGGTGTGGCTAGTTAGGTTCGAATTTCATGCGAGTCGCTGAATGAAGACGAATTCTACGTGAAAGACGCAGAAAAATAAAAATATTACCCGCAGTAAAACTTGGGAGCATTTGCTGACTTCAATATTAATCTGATTGTGACCACTGACGTCAGTGATAATCAGTTGTTCTCTCTAGTTCTTCTCAATAATTTGTGTAAGTAGGTGAATATAATACACAGTTATTTTTGTATTTTGTCACTGATCGAAAATATCCAACCTTTTTGGGCCGGAGAAGTTCAATTTGATTTTTGCTTTAGCGTCTCTTTCAGCAGCAAGGTTATATGAGACGTGGACCTACAGCTTAACGTGGGACCGTATCGCATGATCTCCTGACGGAAATCGAACCCGGGTTCCCCACGGAGAAGTTCAATTATGAACAAGGAGAATCCGGTATTGGAACAAAACTGAAAAAGCATATTATGAATATAGTATGAAATATACAAACGTTCCTGCGTGAAATTGTTAAAAATAGTCACATTTTGTTAAATAAAAATTTAGGCAAACGCAATGGCGATCGGACTCAGTACGATAAAAATGGTATATTAAAGTCTCAAACTCAGAAATTTTTCAAACTACAAAGGAAGCGACACGTTAATAAAAGTAGGAGCTCCTTCGTGGCTAAGCTGTTAGCGTACGCGCCTTTGGTGTGGGAGACCCGGATTCGATTCCTGGCGGGAGTTCACGTGGTTCAGATTCCACGTTAATCAATAGATCCCGTCTCATATAGCCTCACTGCTGAAAGGAACGTTAAACTCAAAATCAACTCAATTAACTCAACGTTAATAAAAGTAGGTACCGTTGGACAAAATGGACGAATTTACTCACGATCGCAGATGTTTAGCATGCGAGTGTTAAGCACATTGATCATCCGCTACTTTTTTGAACGAAATCGTTGGGCTGACGTAACAGTGACGGAGGCACAACAGAACAGATGGTGTCAGTCAGTATAGTATTTGTGAGTAGAATGAGGAATGCTGGCGATATATCAACGTTTGGTGAGGGTCAGATAGTACTGCCCAGATGGGTGGGAACGAGCATTTCGGAAACAACGTGACTTGTCGAATATTCGCGAGCTACCGTAGTTAATGTCTGCCAAAGATGGGAAAAGGACGATTAAAACAACAAGGCGTGGGGCGACCACATATAATTAAAGATGTCGGACGTCGTTGTCTGTTCAGGTTAGTAAAACAGACTAGGACGCCAAGTGTGATACTATTAACAGCAGACTTTAACAGTGGACAAAGCACTAGTGTGACTGAACACAGTTTACCGTACACTGTCAGCTATGGGTCTTAGCACATGCGTCATGTGCATCAATGTTAACCGTATGTCAATGTCAATTACGACTGAAATAAGCACGTACCCGTCGCCATTGGATCGTCGAAAATTGGCACAGTGTTATTTAGTTCGGTGAATCACGAGCCTTCATCAGATTGATGGCTGGATCACAATCCGTCGTCTTTCAGGACAACAGCTGCTCGAGACGCAATAGGTCGGTGGTGGCTCCATTATGATTTAGAGAAACTTCACATGGTCATTATGGGTCCAATTAATGCGTGTGATTGACGCCAATTGGCTTCTAGCTATCAGGAGATCATTGCTGATCGTGTACATCCATTCATGTCGAATATGTTACCAGCTGGCAAGATATCTTTCAGCTTTGTCACAAGGTCAATGTTGTACTGTATTACTTCAAGGAACACAGTGTTGAATTTCAATTGCTATAATGGCGCTAAAACTCACATGATGCTAATCCAAAATACCCGTAAGATGTTACTGAATGTCAGATCTGAGCTCATCGTAAAATTTACAGAAATTAACTTGAATGTGCAAATGTGGTGCGCCATGCCTCCAGACCAGGCACGTAGCCAGGATTTCGTGAAGGGGGGGTCCGTGACATGAAATACTGTGGTCATCACAAAGGGGCTCGATCACTCTAAACTATTTTACTGGAACATAGGGTAGTTTCGGTGGAATAGGGCCACCGGATGAATAGGGCCACTCGTTATGTTATTCACCTTACTTGTTTATAGAACAGAAGCAGCGAAGCGAGTGCCACGCCGTGTCTTCACTGTGAGTCTCTACAAGTTTATTGTGCAGTTAGATTGAGTGAATGCTGGACGCTGATTGTATTAAAGAGCAACTTTCATAATCAACTGAAGGCAAGTGTTAAGAAAAATAGCATATTTTTAATACTTCTGTCATGTATTCTTTCTTGTTACGCTATGTAGTTTTGTTGGAAGTGCAGAAATTTCATTTTCTTATCTTCAACAAGGTTAACTCAAGTTGTTATGACCAGCATGATAATCGTGAAGAAACTTAAACAGGGTTGCCAACTTATTTTTCTATATATTACCAATTAGGGTGAATAGGACCATATCCAGTTAGGGTGAACAGGGCCATACTTTTTGATTAGGGAGCTGCGATGGCTTAATGGCAGAACGTTCACCTCCGGTGTGTGGGGTCCCTGCATGGATCCTAGCTCGCGCCAAGTGGTGGACAAACACCGTGTAGAAGGTTTTCTCGGGGTTTTCTCGTTTACTCCCACTTTTTCATTCCACCATTTCATTCATTCTCATCATCACCGTCTCCTTTAGCCTACCCAACATAACCTTGGGAAGTAAAAGATTTTTCCCTACTTTAATTTTGTATGAATGCTTGCATTAACCACACCCCACCCATTCATCGTATCTATCGTCTTATACATAATGGTGATATAAGAATTCGATATTTTTTGTCTCTCTTTCTTATTTCAGATGGGAAAATATAAGTGTTAAACACAGATGACGTACAAGAAGCAGTACAAGTTTTTGTCCTGTTGCACAATTGAAATATCTAATAAGGAAGCAGAAATTAACGCTAATAACTCAAGGTCAGCATCAGCAGAGTAAGAAACATCAGCAACTACATCTGTGATAAAAAAAAAAAAGAGTTGAGTGTATGCCTATGTCCAAGAAGGCAAGCATTTCTTTCCATGATTTAATACCAACTCCCAAAAAGATTGTTAAAAATATATCCAGTAAATCTAGAGCTAAGCAGCGTGATGAGCTACTAACATCTCCAGAATCTGTTCGAAAAGGATTATTTAAAAGGGATCGGCAACATAGAACGTCAGTAGTATGTTAAGAAGGCCTGACAGAAGAAAAAGAATATGATGAAGATGAAGTAACAAAAATACAAATAAAAATGAAATGATCGTGTGTTGGTTTTGCAGCATTTCCTATTACTACCCTTTGTTTTCATCCTTTGGGTACTGGATATGTTGCTACAAATGCAAAGCGTGGTATCATACGCGATGTATCGAAGGAGAACAAAAGAAAATGTTTACTTGTGGACGTTGTCTCAACAATCCAGCAACAGAACGAAATAAAAGTTAAAAATGAAAAGTTGACTGTTTTTGCAAGCAAACTGAAGTTTTATTTTTGTGTACTCTTTTCTATATGATAGACTAGGCCTATAGATACGAGTTAATTAACGATTTTTTGCTGATTAGAAAAAAAAGATCGTTCGTCTTATTATTAACACACTGTACAAGAATTTTTAGTTGTAATGTGATTATTGTGATACAAAAAGAAGGTATTAGAGACTACTTATTTGTGTTGTGTTTTCTTAAAATACATTGGAGAGAAACTTGTTCCCACCCATATATAAATATATGACTTTATGAGCACGTAAATCTACCGCTTACCTCTTCTATTATTCTAAAATATAATGTATACGAATTCTACTCTATGTTTTAGTACGACTTTACAATTGTGTGTGGTTTCAATCCACTTAATACATGTGGCCCTATTCACCTTACGAATGGCCCTATTCACCCAGATATGTTAGGATGAATAGGGCCATTCGAGGCGAGTATATATATACATTTTTATAGTATTATACAATTTTTGAAGAACATTATTTTTTGTGAATTTTGTAGTAGAGATATGGCATATTATAATTCTGTAAAAAGTTCTTTAATAAAGCACTAATTGTAGCAGTACAAGGTAATTTTCGTGAAAGTGGCCCTATCACCCCAATCTACTATATATTGGTTCGTTTAGCCAGGATTTCGTAACAGGGGGGGGGGTAGTGACATGAAATTCTGAAGACCCAGGAGCTCGATCAATCTAAACTATTTTACTATCAACATATATTGGTTTGTTAGGACAATAAAATGAGGATATGTTGGCAAGTATTTAAATAACAAACTATCAAGAAATCTCGAGTATAATAATAAAAAAGTATTAAAAAGATTTTACATCCTTCCTCTGTTTATTCAAATATAACAATTTTCCTTTCATTATGACTTCAACTATTATAAAAAGTACATACTTAATAACGTCTTGTAAACTATCTCCTAATATAAATAAAATAAAGAGTTTGTTTGTGTGTTTGTCTGTCTGTCTGTGTGCGGCCTGGGAACCAGACGAGTGGACCGAGAGTTACCAAATTTTGGTCAGGGGTAGGCCTACCTTGGCTCAGGCCCAAGATCAAGACGAAGCGTTTTTTTTTTTTAAATTTCGTAACAGTGGGGTCTCAGGGGGGCGTTTACCGGAACCGGCTTGGGAACCAGACAAATTGACCGAGAGTTATCAAATTTTAGTCACGAATACCTTGGTCCAGGCTCCAGACCAGAGTTGTCGAAATTCGAACCAGGGGGTCTCAGGGGGGCGTTTACCGGGACATGTAAAAGTAGTAGAAAATGACCGATATTTATTTATTTATTTAACAATCACCAGTAGTGTTGCCACGAGACGAGACATTTCTCGTGTCCCGTCTCGTCTCGTCTCGTAAACGAGATGAGACACGAGACGAGACGGAACCCTTTTAGACGAGACACGAGACGGGACAGACTACTTGTCCCGTCTCGAAAACGAGACGAGACGGGACGTCTCGTGAAATGTCTCGTCCCGTCTCGTGTCTCGAAAATGCAAACGCTGGCGGGAATGGCCAAGATTGAAATTGCCAGTGGTCATATAGATTGCAAAAGGAAAATCCCCTTTGTGAGAAAACATGTTGAAAAGCCTTCATAGAAAAGTGTCCTCTGTCTATTGAATGAATCAATCGTGATACATGAGCTTCCAGGAATATCATCTTTAATGTCTTGTCCCCAATTCCCCTTGCTGTAAACTGAGGAATTCTCATTTCTTTTTTTTTTTTCATTTCTGGCTGGAATGATGACAAACAAAATCAAAGACAGGGAAGATTTTTACAAGGTCAAGAAACCGAACTACCACCCCATCTATTCAATTTGAAAACTGGATAAGGTCTACACTCATTACAGGCTGTAGTTGAAAGTTCTGGTTGAGATTGCGGATTCTCTGGTGGCGGTATTCTTTTTGCTATATGAACCGAAATTAACCGAAAACGGCAATTGAAGTATGTCATCTTGCAACTAATATTTTGTCTTCTCTCTCGTTCTCTCTCTCTCTCTCTCTCTCTCTCACACACACACACACACACACACACACATACACATAAAAATACACTTTTACCATTTTACCAATCGCTCGCTTATTATACAGCAGTCATGTTGTAAAATTCACCTCTTCGTTTGGAAGGCGGGCGCAGGACAAAAAAAGCAGATATTATCGACGAACCCTTCAAATTGTTTGCTTTCAGCAAATTTATGATACTAACAATAACACTTTAAATGAAGAGGTTTTACAGGGGGACCTTCGTTTTGTTACGCGGAAATGTTTGATCTGACCAGTGTGCGAAATTGCCCTCTGCTTCCAAGGTTCGCCGACCCTACTGTTCCTTTCCTCTTTTAAGGTCGCGTCATAACTACCCTTCTTTGAAAACCGAAGATGCAGTAAAATTGTGACGTCACGGCGGGAGCAGAAACAGCTTTCGCCCAAGGTCCTTGTCATTCACCCTTGTTTGTTTCTTTGATTTTTGCAGGAAAGTGAGTGATTCTTGCTTTCCTGTATTAAGAAAACATTAATTACTGTAGTGCTCGTTTTAGCCTATAAGCATGTCGATATTCTACACTAAGTATTTGTCGCAATTATAGTAGAAATACTACGGGTTCCAAAGTTATTTATCATATATTTCCCTCGGTTCCTTTGCGGAAAGTTTGGCGAAAGAAATGCTGTCGGAAAGATATCTTTAAAGTTGAAAACGCCAGCGTCTATTCCGATCATTTTATTCCCGAAGCTTATGGACATAATTTAAAATGTGAGCTTCTAAATATTCTACCCAAGAAAAAGTTTAAACAAGACGTGCCTTCACTAAACTTACCTTTACTATACGGAACCGTGTTGATGTAAATAATGAAAGAATTAAATGTACGGAAGTTAGGTGTTTAAAGAAAAAACAAATCAGACATTGGGGTGCAGCCAGATGAAATAACTATTGTGACTGAAATAAAAAATAACTCTTTGTTTATGTTATTTTTCGTTTGTTTTGTGGAGAGTGAGGGGCATAAACCAAAGGAAGAGCTCTCCTTTTTGCGTAAAGAGAACGAAAAACTGAAGTCTAACAGTAGGCTATGTACAAAGCCAAAATAATATGTTTACAAACGAAGTTAAAAGAATTGGAAAGCAAATATAATAAAGAATTAATTTCAAAGGCCAGTTCTAAAATATAATATTGTGATCGTTTCAATAAAGTGGTTAATAACCGGTGGTGGATATATTACGAAAAAAGTTTTATACAGGGCCAAGTAAATATGCTAATGAATGGCAAGAAAAAACTAAGATGGATTGATTAAGATATCATTCGTGCATTAACACAACATGCCTCATTGATAAATTATACAATCATCTGCGGTTACGAGTTCGAATCCCCGTACCCAATGTGTCAACATTTCGACGTTGTATGATTGCGAATAGATCACGACAATATAAGAAACTTTAATCCAAAATGGCCACCCAAAAATCAACTTTTTTTAGACCACTAGCTAATCTGGGTGTACTGTCATGAGTTTGTTACACAAACGGGGCAACCACCATATAGTGGCACACACCCTGCGGTTATGGAAACAGATTTGTACCATGGAGGTGAAGACTGGCCCCAAGCATTCTTTGGTCCGATGTGTCGTTCAGCTCCCATTACTATGGCACTGTGTTAGAGCTTACTGTGCAGTAACATATAAAATTTCAATCAAATACTTTCCATTACTCAATAAAATTATTTGGTTCCGAGCTTTTTTTTTTTTTTTAAAAAAAAATAATAATTGCAACAAATCTAAACACGCTAAAATGAAAAGTAGTTTTTGGATTGGTATGGAAACCTAAAGGCTGGAATATACGAAATCAAAGTGTACACACATATTTATCTCCCTATCTCTCTATTTATCTATATATCTTTCCATCTCTCTGTCTGTCTGTCTGTCTGTCTCTCTCTCTCTCTCTCTCTCTCTCTCTCTCTCTCTCTCTCTCTCTCTCTCTATATATATATATATATATATATATATATATATATATATATATATATATATATATATATATATGTATACAGACACTATAAAGCAAGTGGGCTGATAGTACACGATAGTGTCGGGGATGGTGACACCTTTACATCGAACTTTGCTTGTCGTGTAAACATTATTTGACATTAGTGTCTTCATCTTCAACGTACCTATGAGCAATTTACTGTGTATTCGTGTATTGAAACTGGTGAAACAAATTTCAATGTTTCAGAATGTAAAAAAAAAAAAAAAAAAAAAAAAAAAAAGCCAGGGTCGAGAAGCCTCAGACAACTAACAGCAGAGATATATTATCTTGTAAACTATTTGTCCTTGCCTTGTGAGCTTATTTGAATTTATTTTTAAGACCTTTAAGCAACTTTGGCCCACCCCGAATGGATGATGATGGGAAAATTAGTGGAATGAAGAAAGTGGTAGGATACTAGACAACTTCGAGAAAACACACACATTCGAAAAATGAAATGAAATATTTGAGTTTTAGGTCCCACGGTAATGACGGTTAGGCTAAAGGAGACGGTGATGATGAGTAATGAATGAAATAGTGGAATGAAGAAAGTGGGATGAAACGGGAGAACCCCAAGAAAACCCACGCACACGGTGTTTGTCTACCACAAATTTCACTTGGCAGGGGCTGGGATCGAACCCGAGACCCCAAGCGCCAGAGGTGAACGCTCTACCACTGAGCTACCGCGGCCCCACACACATTCGATGTTTGTCCACCACAAAGCTTACATGGCACTAACCGAGATCGAACCGACTACCACATACACCAGAGGTGAAGGCTTCACGGTGTAGTTACCGTGACATTTCTTGTCTTTGTGTTCTGGTTAATACTTGTAACTTAGTTGTATCTTGATTAGCATGGTGCAGCCTGCTACATTTAACTTTCGTTCCCATGGTACGCTGCCATATTTTTTACGAGACAAGACGAGACAAAACGAGACGAGACGAGACGAGACGGGACAGAACCTCTCGAGACGAGACACGAGACGGGACGAGCGCATTTTTTCGAGACGAGACACGAGACGGGACGAGCGCATTTTTTCGAGACGAGACACGCTTTACACGAGACGAGACGAGACAGCCTGAAGTCTCGTCTCGTCTCGTCTCGTGGCAACACTAATCACCAGATACAGCTCAGAGCCCATTTTACATTGGATATCCAACAAAATTAACAATGGAAAGGATTTGGGAAGATATCGGCCAGGGCCTGTTTATTAGGTGCCACCCCGGCATTTGCCTGGTAGGACTGAGGGAAACCCTGGAAAACCTCAGTCAGGATGGTAGGAAGCGGGATTCGAAGCCACGACCTCCCGAATGCGAAGCCAACGTTCTACCACTTGAGCTATTAGTGTCGAATTCATATTTTCGCGGACGCTGAAATCAATGGTGAAACTCCAGTCGCATTAACTTCCAAATTTACGCTATTCGGCTCCGGGCCGGGGGTCACCGGAGAGAGGTGAGATACCAAGACATATAAAAGTAATCAAAAATGACCGATATTAGTGTCAAATCCATAATTTTCGCGGTCGCTGAAATCAATGGTGACACTTCCATTAGCGATGACTTGCAAGTATGCGGGCCGGGAGTCAGCGGGGGGTGGATACCGAGAAATGTAAAAAAATAGCCCAAAATGACCGATATTAGTATCAAATCCATAGTTTCCGCGGTCGCTGAGATCAATGGTGATACTCCCACAGGCGTTGATTTCCAAATACATCCCCTGTGCGAAGCATGTGTATATTCAACTAGTTTTACAATATATGCGTTCCTTTCTCTGTTGAATCAAATGCTAACAGAACTTTATTTCAACATAATTTTTTGTTTTTATTATTCCGTCAGCTACTGTCGGTTCCAAATGACAG